>NW_015166420.1:184837-201252 GCF_001447785.1 Gekko japonicus
GGAGTTGTTCTCTCAAGAGCAATCCTTGGGAGAGCTCTCTCGGGCCCACTTCTTTCTCTTCTTCCTCCTTTGGCTTCTCCCATCCAAGCATTAACCAGGGCTGACCCTTCTGAGCTTCCCAGATATGATGCAATCCGGCGAGCCTGGGCCATCCAGGTCAGGTTAATTCATATTTAAGGCCATTCAAGTGGTCTTAGTTCACACAACACACACACACGCTCCTTTTAAAACTGCCCTGTCTTGCTCCATCTCAAGGGGGTGAAAGAGTCAAAACCAGCCTCGAGCTTTTAAACTTTGGGATGTTTCGTAGCCTGTTTTGAGTAAGTCCATCTTCCAGAGGGGGGGTGGGGTTGGTCTGAAGCTGAGCGAGGGCGGCTTCCTTGAGCACCTACTGAATCCACGGCAGCGGTGAGATTCTTTGGATCTGGAAGCTTCCTCTTTTCTAACGTGGTCACGGAAAGTGCCACGAGTCTCAGCCGGCTTATGGCGAGCACCCTAGGGCTTTCAAGGCAACAGACATGCAGAGGTGGTTTGCCATTGCCTGCCTCTGCGTAACTACTGTGGACCTCCTCGGTGATCTCTCATCCGAGTGCTAAGCAGGGCCGTCAGCTTTTGAGAGCTGATGAGAGGGCACTAGCCTTGGCCATCCAGGTTAAGGCAAGAGACGAGCACAGGTGGCTTTGCCCTTGCTGCCTGTGTGGAGCAGTCCTGGCCTTCCTGGGTGGTCTCCTGTCCGACTACTAGCCAGGGCCGAACCTGCTTTGCTTCCAGGATCTGATGAAATCAGGCCAGCCTGGGCTCTCCGGGCCAGGCCTCTTTTCTCATACGGCCTTTTAAATTATACGTGAATTCTGCAGGGTTTTGCATCCCTTCCAGCGAGTACAAACACCGAGGGCAGGAAACCGGGAGGTATAATTGCTTTGGACTGAGGAATACAGGGCAGTACAAGACTGTGAGAGTTCCCTTTTGTCTTCTGCAGCGATGTTGCACATGCAGATGAGGGCTGGCGCATCCGTTCCCTTTTCTACATTCCACTAACCTCGCCATGCGCCTCGCACGCCAGGCCCTTGGGCCAGCGCACAGTGCGTTTGCACGAGCAATCGATACTGTCAGGGGCCTGACACTGCTCCGGCTTGAACAAATGCTCAGGAGGACCTTTATTTATTCAGCTCGGTATTGATCTGCTGAGCTGGACTTTGGCCGTGGGCTGTGGTTTGGGGAGGGGGGCCTCCATCTAGTGCTGTGTGTGTGTGGAAGGGCAGCATACACACACTTGTGGGAGACGGAACATGGAGTGAAGCTTTCATGTAAAAAAACAACAACAAATGCATGAACACACATGAAGCTTGCCTTCTACCAGATCAGACCTTTAGTCCATCAAGGTCAGTCCTGTCTACTCAGACTGGCAGCCGCCCTCCAGGGTCTCAGGTGGAGGTCTTTCACATCACCTGGTCCTTTTGACTGGAGATGCCGGGGATTGAACCTGGGACTTTCTGCATGCCAAGCAGATGCTTTATCACTGAGCCCCAGCCCCAAATTATAGTGAAGTGGCCTTATACCGAAGCAGATTCTTGGTCTATCAAGGTCAGTATTGTCTACTCAGACTGGCAGCCGCTCTCCAGAGTCTCAGGCGGAGGTCTTTCCCATCATCTACTGCCAGATCCTTTTGGCTGGAGATGCCGGGGATTGAACCTGGGAACCTTTTGCATGCCAAGCGGCAGATGCTCTGCCACGGAGCCACAGCTCCTGCCCCAAATTATGCTGAATAAGACCCTTGGTCTATCAAGGTCAGTATTGTCTACTCAGACAGGCAGCAGCTCTCTAGAGTCTCAAGAGGAGGTCTTTCACATCACCTACCGCCAGGTCCTTTTAGCTGGAGACGCCGTGGACTGAACCTGGGACCTTCTGCATGTGAAGCAGATGCTCTGCCACTGAGCCAAGACTCATCCCCTGAAGTATGGCTAAGCTGGAGGGGTTTGTGTGTTTAGTGGGTGCAGCTACTGTGGTTTGTTAGCTGCTTCTCCCCATAGGTAACAAGAGGTAGCAAAGAAGTGCACAGCGAGTCTGCAGTCCAGCGCTTGCTTGCTTGCTGGGGAGTAAGTCCTGTTGAACTCAGTGATACTTTACCTCTGAGTAAACATGCATAGAATTATTACTGCAAATGACTCACACTGAGAACTGAATCCTGCAAATGTGCTTTAAATTGCCAATTGTGTGCACTTTGCAGAAACTGGTGTTCTGGGGTGGAGTCTTGGTGATTTTCTTTGGTGTGAAGCCTCCTCTTTCCTGTGTTGTCAGGTGGGGGCCAACTGGCTGAGCTTAGGGTTGCCAGCCTCCAGGTATAGCCTGGAGATCAGTTCCGTGGAGGAAATGGCTGCTCTGGAAGGCGGCACCACATCCCCCTGAGGTTTCTCCCCTCCCCAGGTCATGGCCCTGGGCAGTCCCCCCTTCAGGGCCAGAAAGGAAACAGTGCTGGAGTGGAATGGGTAGTGGGTTGAGGGGAGGCTGGGTTATCTTTGCCCGGTTCCTCTCCTGCTATTCCGTGTGTCTGCCATGGCGGCCTCTGCGTGTGGGGTCTGCTCCGTGTTCTTCCTCGTGCAATTTCCCCTTCTTCCCTTTCCGTGCCTTGACTCCTCTTGCGTCTGTGCAGACATGCACGTCACTAACGACTCCGAAACACGGCAGCTGTTTGGTGCACCTGTGAAGCTGCCAAGTGCCAGCGCAGTCTCCCCCGCTCTTGCTCTTTTTTCGCAGCGGCTCAGCTCACTCACCAGGGGCTCGGTGAATTCCCTGGGGGGGAACCTGAGAGAGTTTCGAAAAACAATATCTGGGACGAAATGCAGCAAGTTAATGAGAACAGGCAAATTCCCCATTGCATTGTGGGTAGGAGTCCTGGCTGATTTGAAATGGCTGCCTTTCTCTCTTTGCTTCTTCTCCTCTAGAGAGACGCCCACCCGTGCTGTGACAGTTACCTGAAATGCCTTAGAAAGGACAACCGGGTGAATTCAGCAAGGGAGAATGAAATGCAGGCACTTCTGGGGAGGGGGAAAGGACCTCCTCTGAGGAAGAGAGAAAATCCAGCTCTCTCCATCATATTTGGATCCCGTCCTTCCCCCAAGGAACTCATGACAACATAAGTTAGGGTTGAGAACTCCCTGGGTTGGGAAATTCCTGGAGATTTGAAGGTGGAGCTTGTGGAGGAGGGCGGGGCTTGGGGGAGGGGAGGGATGTGAGTCCATAGACCCTTCCTCCGAAGCAGCCATTTTTCACAAGGGAATTGATCCCTGTCATCTGGAGATCCGTTGTTATTCGGGGAGATCTCCGGGCCCTGCCTGGAAACTGGCAACCCTTAGCGTAACATAGTCCCCCTCCCCCTGCCCGGTTCCATCCTTATAATGACCGCCTGAACGAGATTTACATACCGGAAGGCTTATTAGCCATACTCTCCAGAAATGCAGTTTATAAGTAGCCAAATCAGAGCGAAAAGATAAAAACAGAGTAGAAACTGCAGGGTTATAATCAATGTTCCCTCTAAGCTGCGGAGTCTTGTGAGCAAAAATTCTACTTTGTGAGCTCCTGGCATTAAAACTGTGAGCAGGTGATTTGGCTGCAGCATAAATGAGTTTGCTCTGGAGCCCTCCTTCCTGGGCGAAGACAAAAATCTGTGAGCTGGAGGCTAAAAATCTGTGAGCTGGCTCACACTAACTCAGCTTAGAGGGAACACTGGTTATAATAGGCCGTTAAAAACAGTCCAGCCACAGAGACCACGCTCAAATCAGGACCTGCCCATTCGTGACAATTCTGTAATCTTCTGAGCATGGAGTGATCTCCAGCGTTGTAAATGAGAGGGCACAGCGTAGATGCAAAACCAGTTAGGGATTCTGGAGCCTGAATTGGTGCAAGGTTGGGATTCAGCCTAAGAGGGAATTTGGGTGCAGGGTGTGTTTAGCGCCCTCTTCAGGTACAGAAGGGAATGGAGAGGTACAACATCAGCCCTTGTGATTGGCAGGCAGTCTGGAGCTTCTGGATTGGCCAAGCCTGGCATTAATACTCTTAGTCTTTTTTAAGAAATAAGGTAGGGTTGCCAGCTCTGGGTTGGGAAATACCTGGAGATTTGGGGGGAAGAAGAAGAAGAAGAAGAAATTAGATTTATACCCCACTCTTCACTACCCTGCGAGCAAGGGAACCTTTACCTTTACCTTCACTACCTGAAGGAGTCTCAGAGCGGCTTACAATCTCCTTTCCCTTCCCACAACAGACACCCTGTGAGGTAGGTGGGGCCGAGAGAGCTCTCTTGAGAACTGCCCTTGAGAGAATAGCTCTGAAAGAACTTGTGACTGACCCAAGGTCACACCACCAAGGTCCCACCAACAGCTGCACGTGGAGGAGTGGGGACTCAATCCCAGTTTTCCCAGATTAGAGTCTGTGATCTTAACCACTACACAAAACTGTCACTCTAGTGCCTGGGGAGAGCAGGGATTGGGGAGGGATTGCAGAAGGGTATAATACCATAGAGTCCATCCTCCAAAGCAGCCATTTTCTCCCGGGGAACTGATCTTGGTTGGCTGGAGATCAATTGTAATAACGGGAGTTCTCCAGGTGCCACCTGGAGGCTGGCAACCCTGAAGGAGGATAAAAGTGTATTATTTAGATCAGTGCTTTTCAGTGAGAAGGTAACAGCGTTCCGTGCGCCTTGGTGTTTAGTCACGCCGGCCACATGACCACGGAAACGTCTTCGGACAGCGCTGGCTCTTCGGCTTTGAAACGGAGATGAGCACCGCAACCCTAGAGTCGGATTCGACTGGCTTTCGAGCAAGGGAACCTTTACCTTTCTTTACTTGGAGACCGATCTTCTCGCCTTGGTCTGGTTAACGGGATAGGACCCCCTGCCTGCTGTCAGTCAAGCTCAGCTCTCTGCTCACGGGGGTGCCAACTTCCAGGTGGTGGCTGGAGATCCCCAGAATCTTCTGTGTCTGGATTCCGGTCTGGGTGCCCAGAGCACCGGCTTGTCCCTGGAAAAATTGAGATTTCCTGCAGAACTCGGAACTAGGCTGTTTGTGCGGAATACTGTCAGTATGCAGTGGGGGAGAACAAAGCTCTGCGAGAGAGGGGTCCAGTTAGGGGACCCATGACTAATGAGACAATCCCTTCGGTATGAAGCCCGGTCCCCTCCCCAATTTCAGGCAAGCACAGGGTCACGATAACCGCCGGCGATAAGCTCGGGTCTCGGAGAAATCCAGGAAAATCACTCTTTGTTACGTGGCAAATAAAGCAAGCCTATAGGGAAAATAACCATAAATGTTCATTATTTGTACAGGAAAATCAATTTGTAGGCCAATTGACCAAACAAAGTAATGCAATTTGCTGGAAAGACACCCTTCCCCCCACCCCCAGCATGGCAGACAAATAGTCAAGCCGGTTGCAAATGGAAATTGCAGTTCTCAAAAAAAACAAACCCAAAACCCACAACCCACGCGTGGGGGTGGCTTTGGGGGCTGGGTGCGGATCCTGTGTATGTGAGTGAGAGGTTCTGAGGAAAGTGTGAGGGGACTGAAGATCTCAGCGTGACAGGAAGCTAAACTCTTTCTGCAGAGGTGTGTGTATGTAGGAGAATCCAACCCTCCCTCTTACATGGAGCATGGCATTACCAGGAGTCTAAACGGCATCCAGGATGGGGTAGGTGAATTTTCCTGGGAGGGAGCTCCATAAACTTGGTGCCACTGTTGAAAAGGATGGATTGCCTCACAAACAGGACAAAAACCATTCAAGAAAGTTCTTCAGACTAGGGTTGCCATCTCCAGTTTGGGAAATTCCTGGAGGTTTGGGGGTGGAGCCTGGGGAGTGCGGAGTCTGGGGAAGAAGAGAAGAGATTGGATTTATACCCCGCCCTTCACTCAGAGTCTCAGGGCGGCTTGCAAACTCCTTTCCCTTCCCCTCCCCACAACAGACACCCTGTGAGGTAGGTCGGGCTGAGAGAGCCCTCTCGAGAAATGCTTGTGAGAGAACAGCACTGACAGAACTATGACTTGCCCAAGGTCATCCAGCAGCTGCAAGTGGAGGTGTGGGGAATCAAACCCGGTTCTCCCAGATTAGAGTCCGCGCACTTAACCACTACACCAAACTGGAGGGGAGGGAGCTCAGTGTGGCTGAGGCAGGGGTCCCTAACATGGTACCCATGGGCGCCACAGTACCCACTGACAGCTTTCCTAGTGCCCGCCAAGTGCCTATAGGAAGGGGGGGGGAGGCTAGATGGGGCTTTTGCCCAGCACGGCTTCTAATGGGTTGCACACATTAAACAGAATCCTGTTAAACAGAGTTTCTGCCTGAAATGCTAAAGGACTTCTATTAGAGTTATGTATGAGCTCAGTCCCTTGACATTTTGTTGTTGACTGTGCCTCATATGGCAGCCATTTTGTGTTTGTGTCCACTGACCCGTGTTAGAATTCAAAGCCGCCCTCCTGCTCGAAGGGAACTGATCTCTGTAAGCTGGTGGAGACCAGTGTTCCCTCTAAGCTGAGTTAGCGTGATCTAGCTCACAGTTTTTTAGCCTCCAGCTCACACACTTTTGCCTTAGCTCAGGAAGGAGGGCTCCAGAGCAAACTAATTTATGCAGTAGCCAAATCGCTCGCTCACAACTTTAATCCCAGTAGCTCACAAAGTAGAATTTTTGCTCACAAGATTCCACATCTTAGAGGGAACATTGCTGGAGACCAGTTGTCATCCCAGGAGAACTCCAGGAGATTGGGTTGGTTCCCTGCTTCAGACTTTCCTAGAATGACCGGTGGGTTTATATTTGGTTGGAGACAAACATTAATGTAAACCATCTCCCCAAGAAACTGGAAAATGGCTTGAAGGGGGGATCACTGCTTGTGGCACAGACACTCCAGTTTGCTTCTGGGAAACAGGTTGTGCGAGGTTTCTTTCAAAAACCTGCTAAACCTGTTTGATTCGATCAAATGGTCTTTCTCCAAGCTTCTGTCCAAAGACCTGTCCCAGGCTTCCTAAGTGCTGCATTTTGAAACAGCCTTGTCCCGTGCTGTTGCTTTGGTTTGGTGTAGTGGTTAAGTGCGCGGATTCTAATCTGGGAGAACCGGGTTTGATTCCCCACTCCTCCTCCACATGCAGCTGCTGGTGTGACCTTGGGTTAGTTACAAGTTCTCTCAGAGCTGTTCTCTCAGCCCCGCCTACCTCACAGGGTGTCTGTTGTGGAGAGGGGAAGGGAAATGAGATTGTAAGCTGCTCTGAGACTCTGAGTGAAGGGCAGAGTATAAATCCAATCCTCCTTCTCCTGTTCTACTGGGAAGATGGTACTGGGTGGTCTTCTCAAAGGAGTCACCTGCGATTGATTTCCACCCCTCCTCCCCTGCCAAATCAGACATTCCCAGAGCAGCACCCTGCCCAAGTGTGAAAGTATTTCAGGTTAGTTTGCCCCGTTGGCTGAAGCAGCTGTTGTTTCTCTGCTGCCCGGCTGCTCTGGCTACGGAAAGAATTTGATGTGTGTAGGTGTCTGTATGTGTGTGTGTGGCTTTTCAGACTTTTCTTTCATCTGCGGAAAGAAGGAAGTGCTTCTGCAATGCCATCCCTTCCAATGTCTGGACCAGGAGGAATGCTTTATCTCAAGACTCATATGTTGTCAGCTCAGCTGACAAAGGGTGTGTGGTCCTTCACTGACTATTGTGGGCATCACAGCAAGCCAAAGTTTGTTGCTGTGGCTGTGGACCTGGGTTCCCCTTGGTTGTCTTTCTCCCTCCTCCTTTTTATGCATGGCCTGAAAAGGAATGTTTTCCATTTCCATAGTAATCCAAAGGCTTGAGTCTCACCTACATTTCTGCAGGTGCTGGGGTGGGGAACTGATTTTTACCAAACAGCCCCCCCACAGGAGACCACTGATTTCCCCAAACTATCTGGGTGTGTGTGTGTGTTCTCGCCTTACCAGGAGCAGAATTTCGGAGTCTGTTTTTGCTGGGTTAAATGTAAAATATATATATATATCATTTGCCTTGTAAGCACAGACGTTTTATGTAGTATCCCCGATCTTCCACTATTCCCCATTAAGGGGAAAATGCTGTTCAAACAAATTACAAAGATGCTCTGACTCCAGTGGACACAAGAGAAAGAACTTTTACTTACAAAAATAGAAGCACATCTTACATGACATATTCATGTAGGGACATTTAACTTATTGTGAACAGATTAACTTCCAAAAAAGTTAACTTGCTACAGCTCCAAGCCCAGGGAGGCTCAACATATAACCAGTGAGAGGGTGCTGCCAACTGTACCCCCCAATGAGAGAATTCTCTTAACCCTTTCCCTTCCATGTCCTCTTGCATGCAGAGTTACACTATCCAACAGTGTTGGGCTGCCATGGGAGGGAGGAATTGGCAAAAATCCCCCCACCCTTGCACTAGTAGAAACCGAGGCAGGATCCAAGCCAGAGTTTAATATTAGATCTGAACCACCCTGTCACCCAGGATTTCAAACAAGCATAAAAGCAGAGTTTCAAATCCTGCTTGGAAAGCGCAAACCACAGTTTGGCGATTCAGATGTAACGCCAGACTATAGTGACACAGTCACATTGTTCTCTATATCCTGCCATGACCATCATGTGAACGCTATGAAGGAACCTCGAGGTCTCTCTGGAGGTAATAATGACTCTTACTTTCAGGAGGATAGAGTGTGTAGGAACCCGCAGCTGGGCAGTACCACTGATGATCTTTTAATCATATATTTAATTTCATGCAGATTAATTTTAAAAAATCCACAAATTAGGGCCACCTGGAAATAGGGGTAGATGTTTCTGCAAATCCGAGGCACCCTGAAGTTAGCAAAAAAATCTTAAAACTAAAAAAAGGAGAGATTAATTCTCATTCTCTCTCTCTCTCTCTCTCTCTCAGACACACACACACACACACTCACACACACACGGAGAAGTAACCTCTGTCCAAGCACAGACACAGCGAGTGAAGAACAAAAACCTGACTGCTGTCCAAGATATTGTAAGACTGTGTTGTGGGATCTTTTCCTGGGCAACTCCATACAACACTGTTGGAACCTCCTGCCTCAGGCAGCATTCTATGGGATTTGCTTATGGGTTATGGGCCCTTTCCCAGGCATTGGGAGAATGATATCACGCTTCCCTTCCTATGACAAGTGCATACATTTTCTGTGATGTTGCATGCCTTTTTTTGGGGGGGGGCACTCCTTCGCTTTGGATGAGGCATGGACGACTTCCTCGCATGCAGTTTTTCATCCGCCTGCTGGGCTTCTGCTATAGTCCGATGGTGGTTTTACTTTCCCGCCATGTTCTATGATGATTTGATTTTAATCTGTTGTGATGTAAGTTGTCCTGAACTTGTGGAAGTGTGGGGGGGGGGAGTTTTTAAAAATAAATTAAATACACCGTCCCATTGGATCACACTACGTGGTCCACATAACTCCCTCTGCCGTGTGTGTAACAAGAATCAGGTATTTGCCACTTGGGAGTCCACAGCCAGGACACGAAGGGGAGGGGTAGCCTCTGTTTTGTGTGTTTAGCGATCACGGCAGCTAGAGTAGAGCATAGCCTGTCTCCAAGAGCCAGTTTGGTGTAGTGATTAAGTGCGCAGACTCTAATCTGGGAGAACCGGGTTCGGTTCCCCACTCCTCCACTTGCAGCTGCTGGATGACCTTGGGCAAGCCATAGTCCTGTCAGAGCTGTCCTTGAAAAAGAGCAGTTCTCTCAGCCCCACTTACCTCACAGGGTGTCTGTTGTAGGGAGGGGAAGGGAAAGGAGAATGTAAGCCGCTCTGAGACTCTGAGTTAAGGGTGGGGTATAAATCCAATCTCCTCCTCCTCCTCCTCTTCTTCTGCTATTCCTAGGCCTCTTCCCATCCTTGCATCCCTTGGTCTTCCTGTGGTTTCATTCCGCTTTTTCACTCCCATCTGCTGCCCCCCAGAAGAACCTGAATCTTGGAGGCAGCAAAATAAATTAACACAAAGCACATAAACACATTGCGGCTCTGCTTAACTTGAAAAATGTCTTCTGTGCGCAGACCCTGGATCTCTGTTTCCTGTGTACTATAAACGTATCAGCAGCCCTGCTCCTGGATCTGAAAACGTTTTACAGAATCGCTTCTGGGCTACAGATGGTGGAATCCGGGCATAAATAACGGGCCGTGACTTGGCCGAGGTCACATATGGAATGGGGAATATTTTTCTCACTTTGATCCCTTCCACTTCCTCTCCCTCCAAGCTAGCAGGTGGTTAGGGCATGGTACTTGCTCCCACCTCTGAAATCACTGCGGAGGTCAGTTCGAAAGGGTGGGTGCTGTCGTTCTTTCTGGGTCCTCTGCAATGTTTCCTCTAAGCTGTAGAGCCGGTTAGCAAAAATTCTACTTTGTGAGCTGCTGGCATTAAAGCTGTGAGTGAGTGATTTGGCTGCTGCATTAAATTAGTTTGCTCTGGAGCCGTCTTTCCTGAGTTAAAAATCTGTGAGCTGGAGGCTAAAAAACTGTGAACTAGCTCACACTAACTCAGAGGGAACACTGGTGCCCTCTGGACGTCGCCCAGCCCAAGGCAGCTAGGGATCAACTATCCCGAAGCGGCCAAGAATTTACAATCTGCCTTTATTTCATGTTCATTTATTTGCACCTCGAGTAGATGCAAGCAGATTATCTGTCCCGACTTTTCTTCCGTTCGTTCATCCCCCATCTCGCCTTCCCAAGCAATAAAGTGTTTTTTAGCCGAAGCAGCATCTAGATCTAAAGGGTAATTTAGACTGGGGCCCGATTTGATGGAACAAAATTGTTCGGGGGCTCCCTTGACAAAGCTATTAAGGAAACTTTCTAGATTTCGACAAATTGCAATAGTCCCCTGGGGAACCAGGCATGCAAGACGTGGAGCGGGAAGACTCACGGACGCCCACCAAGGTCAGGAAGTGGGTTGTTTCAGCTTTTTCCACCAGTTGTGTGCTGGGAAACATTTCCTCCTCCTTGTTGGCTTCAAGGATCAGGCACAGGTAGCAATTAATAAATTCCAACAAACTCGGGTCTGTTCTTGGTCGGGAAGCGTTATTCAGAAAAGAAAGAACCGATGTTAGATGCAGAAATTACTGAAGGGAGCTGGCATGGACTCAGGGGACAAAGGCCGAGTGATGTGATGCCACTCCCTGCATCAATGCCAGGCAGATAATGTTTGGGCTGCTGCCAGACGCGTGGTGGCACCAAGCCCCACATAAACTGGTCTGTCTGCCTTGTTGCCGAGATATGTGCGGGATATTTGGAAGTAGCGGGTAAGAGTGGCAGCAGGTAAAAATGGTGAGATTTGTGGTAGAGCTCGCTTGCGATAGACAAGCATCTCTGGTGTCCCTCCAGAATCCCAGCAAATTTGGAATCCTCTGGTTTCCAGAGAGTCTGCCTTCCGAGGACATGGATGCCTGGCTTTTGGCAGCTGAAATAAACGGTTTTCTTTGCTCCGAGTTTGGGCACCCAAACAAGATTTTACCCCCGAGAGGACGGGAATCCTCCCGACAGATGTTCTGCCAAAATAATAACTGTTATCTGGAATTTCCCCACGGTGGAATTTACTGGCATCCCTGGGCAGCAGGGAAGCACAGCACCATCATAGGGCTAAAGGAAAGCATAGGAGCGCCAGGGCTCCCCTCCCCCTTTTTTCAGATTATGAGTGGGTAGTGCTGATGTTTGCCATTTTGTTCCAGAAGCCAGAAGGCTGGGTTTTTCTCTGTCCGCACGGAGGAGGGATGTGTGCCAAAGATTGTTACCTCATGGATGTTGCCCAGGGTTGCACGTGCTTCACACTGAGAAAGTCTGTGCCAAGAAAACCTGGGGGGGGGGGCTGTAACCTGTTGACGGAGTTGCCAGTTTCAGGTTGGGAAACACCTGGAGGTTTTGGAGATGGAACCTGGGAGGGGTGGCGTTTGGGGAGGGGAGAGGCCTCAGTGGGGTATAAGGCCATAGAGCCTTATCTTCCAAAGCTGCCATTTTCTCCATTTTCAAACCTCCTCCTCCTCCTCCTCTTCTTCTTCTTCTTCTTCCCCATCCTGGATCTGGCAACCCTACCCCCCCCAATCTCCTGCCAGTGGCCAAGGGGCACCTGACAACCCCACTCCTCCCAAAAGCCAAACAACCATGGAACATATAAGGAGGCCGGGTCTGCACTAACAGTCTCCCAAACCCTGCGGAGACATGGCCCCAGAGGGTGGTTGGCCGTTCTTGTGAACCAGCGACTGGGGTCTGAATCACAGCTGGCAGATAGCTTTAGTGCTGCCTGCTGAGTGTGTTCCCCCCCCTCCCCAATGTGGGGAGTGTTCATTTTTGTTTATTTTTGTGCCCAAGCCGTGCAGCTCTCCTCAGGAGAGGATGCTTGACTTCTTGACCTGATCTTTCGACTGGTATCAAATTGCTTCTCCAGGTTGCCTGCCCTTCCTTCTCCTTAGGCCTGTCTTGCATTTCTGTCTTTGGTTCGGTCTGGAGAACTTTTAAATTCTGGGGCTGCCCACAGATCCGTCAATCAGCGGCCCGTTCCCATTTCTCCAAATCAATGCACTGACATTCTTAGAATGCGAATAGGATGGTATCTGAGATGGTACCTTGAAAATATGTTGTTAGAAGTAGCGCGGAAGGAACTCACTTGCAATAAAAGTAACAGATTTCTATGGTACTCGGAAGAGTGACATGTTTAACTGTGGGACGTGCGTCCATAGAAGAAAGGCGACAGGAAGAACGTTGATGTGGTGTTGGAGGAAGGTTTTAGGGCTACTGTGGAGCACCAAAAAGACAAAGCTGTGGGTTCTAGATCGAATCGAGCCTGAACTCTCCCTAGAAGCTAAAAGGACTAAACTGAGGCTATCGTACCTTGATCATATGATGAGAAGACAAGAGTCTGGAAAAGACAATAATGCTAGGAAAAGTTGAAGGCAGCAGGAAAAGAGGAAGACCCAATAGGAGATTGACTGAATCTATAAAGGAGGTCGCGGCCCTCAGCTTCCAAGGCCTGATCAAGGCTGTTAACAAGAGGACGTTTTGGAGGACATTAATTCATAGGACAGAGTTTGAGTCCGGTGGCACCTTTAAGACCAACAAAGTGTAATTCTGGGTGTAAGCTTTCGTGTGCATGCAAAATGGATCTGAAGAAGCGTGCATGCACACAAAATCTTATACCCGGAATCAAACTTTGTTGGTCTTAAAGGTGCCAGTGGACAAGACTTTGTTCTCTTGTTCCAGGCCAACACGGTGACCCACGGCGACCCACGACGAATCCATAGGGTTGCTGTAAAGCAGAAGTAGCTTGACAGCGCTTCACACACACACACACCTGAAGGCTAAAGGATGCAATGGTCCTGTGGGTTGGTTGGGTGTACATCAGTATAGCGGGGGGGCAGACGGGACATAAGAATCAGATAATCAGACCCTTCAGCCTATAGCCCCAACCTACCCAAAGCATGACTTGGATGTAATTTTCACAGTACGAGTCCATCTTTCTGCTCTCTTGCTCTCTGTCTTCCCTGTTTGTTTTCTTCTCCTCTCTCTTTTCCCATCAATTTCTTGCATTTAGGCCCTGGTGCTTGTGGTTTCCACTCCAGTTGCAGAGACCAGCGGACTTTGTTCTCTTGTTCCAGGCCAACACGGTGACCCACGGCGAATCCATAGGGTTGCTGTAAAGCAGAAGTAGCTTGACAGCGCTTCACACACACACACACCTGAAGGCTAAAGGATGCAATGGTCCTGTGGGTTGGTTGGGTGTACATCAGTATAGCGGGGGGGGACAAGACTTTGTTCTCTTGTTCCAGGCCAACACGGTGACCCACGGCGAATCCATAGGGTTGCTGTAAAGCAGAAGTGGCTTGACAGCGCTTCACACACACACACACACACCTGAAGGCTAAAGGATGCAATGGTCCTGTGGGTTGGCTGCGTGTACATCAGTTCTCTTCTCCTCTCTCTTTTCCCATCAATTTCTTCCATTTAGGCCCTGGTGCTTGTGGTTTCCACTCCAGTTGCAGAGACCAGCGGGGCTGGGCTTTCTCCCACCTCTGTGACTCCCAGAAGCAGCATTTTGTTGTTGCCTCAGGAGGATTTTTGGAGAGCGAGGTGTGGGACCTATAGCCATGGATAGGGATGCCAGCCCCCTGGAATTACAGCTCTCATCTCCAGACGGCAGAGATCAATTCCCCTGGAGAAAATGGATGCCTTAGAGCAGGGGTGTCAAACTCATTTGTTAGAAAGGCCGGATCTGATATGAATGTCACTTTGTCCGGCCGGCCATATGTGCCATAAAATGTAATGCCAGGTACCGGGGATATAAACAGCATAAAGGACAGCAGCTGGTAAGCTCCTAGTTGTTGTAGCCTCACTGCAAGGCCCCATGGGTTGGGAGGCGTGGTGTGCAAAGGAAAACCCACACGGGCGGACTGGAGAGCCAGTGGTGCAGCATTGGGCAGATGCTCCCACTGCCGCGCTGAAGCCAGGATCAGAGTAGCTCCGCCCACTCCCCCCACAAGCAGTCTCCTGTTCCCTCCCTTGCCCTAGTTGCTCACGGGCCGCATAAGAGCCCTGGCCTTATGTCTGACACCCTTGCATTAGAGGGTGGACTCTGTGGCACTGTACCCCACTGAGGTCCCTGTCCATCCCCAAATCTCCGGGAGTTTCCCAACCTGGGCCTGGCAACTCCATCCCCCACCGGTGGCCCGGGCAGACCTGGCACCCTAATGGGGCAGCCGGCCCCATTTCCTTCCTTGCGGTTTTATGAGAGCCACTGTGAGGCGGATCACCGCCAGCGTGATCGGCGAGCCGCATTAGCAATCCGGCGAAGAACTAGGCTGCTTTTGACAGGTGATGAGGAAAAAGCGCTCGGCGGGCAAAGCTGCCGAGAGCCGGCTGTTCTTTTATTCATTTGCTCATTACTCGAGCGGCGGCGGCGGCGCAGGCCACGAGATGGGGCCCGGGAAGCTTGTTTTATCAGCGGCCTCCGTTTTAATAGCAAAGCTGGTTAAGCGCCGGGAAAGCGAGGCAGTGGCCGCCCCGGCCCTGGATTTACTATCGGAACAATCAGCGATGTCGAGGCGCTGGCCTGGGAGGGGTAATGAAGGCCTGGGGGAGAGACGGGGGCTTAGGGGGGGGACCTGGCGTGACCCTCTCAGTAATCGCAGCTGGCGCTCAAACAGGAAAGCGGGGGAGGAAGGGCAGAGAGCAGTCGGTTTCTGCTGTGCAAGTCTTGGACCCTCTTGCCTGCATAGTTTCTTAATTAACACCCCCCCACACACACCTTGGCCTTCCCTTGTCTTTTCCCAGCCGTGGATTCCGTGTTCTTGGAGCCCCACCAAAAATTTGGGTCAATGAAAGGATGGAAACACAGCCCGGACTTGGGGATTTCCTTTAGACATGAAGCCGATTTGAAGGTTCTGCATGTGTTTTGGGTGGGGAGAGGACGTGAGTTGTAGCGGTGGTGAACGCATGACCCCTGATTCCACCCAGGGCCAGTCCAACCGTGAAGCTAAGCGGGGTGACTGCCACAAGAAGCAGATTTTGGGTCCTATGTAGGATAGTGGAGTGGGAGACAGATCTGACTCATGGGGCCCAATCCACTAGGAAGTTCTTCCGTAGAGGCCTCCTTGTAAGCATTCCTTTCAAGGAAGTTTGTGCACAAAAGTGGAGAGCCGGTGAGGTGTAGTAGTTAGGAGCGTGGACTCTAATCTAGGAGAACCAGGTTTGCTTCACCACTCCTCGACATGCAGCTGCTGGTGTGACCTTGGGCCAGTCACAAGTTCTTTTGGAGCTGTTCTCTCAGGAGCAGTCCTCGAAAAAGCTCTCTCAGCCCCACCTACCTCACACAGGGTGTCTGTTGTGGGGAGGGGGAGGAGATTGTAAGCCACTCTGAGACTCCTTCGGGTAGTGAAGGATGGGGTATAAATCCAATCTCTTCTTCTTCTAATTTGATCTCAAGCACTGAACTGTCTCTGACCAGCCTAGATTCCACCTTTATGTTGGGGGTGATTTTAGTGATTATGGGCCCCACTCCTTTCCCTTCCCCTCCTCACAGACACCCTGTGAGGTACGTGGGGCTGAGAGAGCTCTGACAGAAACTGCTCTTTCAAGGACAGCTCTGACAGAACTATGGCTTGCCTAAGGTTATCCAGCAGCTGCAAGTGGAGGCATGGGGAATCAAACCCCTGTTCTCCCAGACTAGAAGCTGGTTCTCCCAGCTCTACCTACTTGTGCCCTCATAGCTGACGCACTTGTGTGCGTGTCTCCAGGGGTCATTTCGTAGAAAAAGAGCTAGGGAAACTCATTAGCATAACTCATTAGCATATGCCACACCCCCTGACATCACCGGAAGTGTGTCATACGGCCAGACCCCCTGACATCACCGGAAGTGTGTCATAAGGCCACACACCCCGCCCCCAACGGTCCCGGCCGCCG
>NW_015166420.1:201327-201809 GCF_001447785.1 Gekko japonicus
GTGGACCTGCAAGGCCGGTGGGAGTGCAAGGAAGCCCCGCGAAGGCCCTCCCTGGCCCCAGGCAGGCAGGGGTGGGGAGAGGCAGGGAGGAAGCAACTTACCCTCCCTCTTCTCCTGCCTCCTCCTGGCTGAATGAGGGCCGGAAGCGGGGCGGCCGGAAGCAGGGGGCGGGGCTTCGTCATGTCCCCCCCCCGTACCTCACCTGAGGGAACTGCAATCCCCCCCCCATATGACCTCTGCATGTCTCCAATTCACACATTACAGGGTACACAGGTCGGGTTGAGCATCCTACAAGACGTGAAACAGTTACATGTGAGATGCGGGTTCTCAGTTCCTGCACATGTGGTGTCCACTTGGGATCACGACTGTGGTGTGCACGGAGATGGGACTTCTTCTCTTCCTTCTAGTGCCCTTTTTCCAAGCGGAAACCATCCCAGGCATTGGGGGGGGGGGGCGCTTTGGAAGGAAACCCCATTGGTTCT
>NW_015166420.1:202097-279374 GCF_001447785.1 Gekko japonicus
CCCATCTCTCATGCAAGCTGCCATGGGGGGCATACCACCACCGCACAGCCTGAAACAGCGCTCTCCACCCATCTCAGCAAAAAGTGGGGGGCGTGGGCGGTAAGTTGGGGGGGCAGCCCCAAGATACCCCACTGTAGCCACAGGCCTGGTTCCGTGGTGCTGACCCGAATCAGGCACTCCATGCCAAGGAACTGAGAATCCACAGCTCACAACTCATGTGCGACCGTGACATCTGACACTGGGCAGGGAATCCAGACCCGACTTGGATAAATGTATGGATTTTTTGTTTTGTTTTGCTCAGGCAGGCAAAATGCAGAATCTTGGCCGAAGCGGCAACTGCCCAAGAGCCCATTACACACACGCAGGGACGCACGCACTGGAAGAGGATGTGTTTTTCCAACTTTTGGCCTCCCTGACCATCAGGCCTGGCAAAAGCATCTCTCTCTCTCTGGTGTCCTTTGCTTGAGAGCTCTGCCTTCCTGCTCCTATAGCCAAGGCCTCTGCATCGCTGGGATCAATTAAACACCCGCTGGGGAGCTGACTGGAAGCGGGCCTTCCTCCTCCTCTGGCAGCCGTATTACATCACCGCCAGGGCATTGAGGCGCTTTGACCTTCCCTCGGAGAACAGGGAACCTTTGCTAGCCCCGGCTCCCCCTGGGCCTGTCCTTCCCGCCTCCCGCCTCCATCTGCAGGGCCTCCCCTCTCTGCTCTCTGTTGTCTGAATAACTCGGCGTTTGGCTTTGTTGGTGGGGCCGGCGGGGTCCCAGGAGCAGCGACAGACGGCTTCCTCGGGAGGGAGGGTTTGCCCGGCATCTTGGCTGACCTCGATTCAGCTGCGTTTTCTTAGGAGCACTGCTCCGGGGTGGGGGTGGGGGGGATCAACTGTTGATTTCCACTGGGGTGGGTGTGGGGCGGAGGAGAGGAATACAGTTTTTCTGTTTGGGGGACGTTAACCTCTTCCCTAACGACTGGCTTCTCTGGTTGCAATCTGTAGATGCTTCTCTAACGTGAAACGGTGTAACTATAATTCCCGCCCCCCCTTCCTCCAAAGAGTGACCCTGGAGCTCACGGCAAACTGGGGATGCTGCTCTGTTAACCGGGCAAGGGCAGGAGGCCCAGCGCCTGGCATTTATGCCCCGCCTGGCCAGTCCCAAGGCGTCAAACAACCTGCCAGTCACAGGGGAAAGCGTTGCGCCCTGCTATTACCCTCGGTGCTGTGGTCTTGAGGGCAGGTTGCAGGTAGCCAGTGCTCAACTCTGAGTCAGACCCCGGAACTCCGGTAAAAGGGTTCTTCAGGTTATTACCAGCTAGCAGCTTGGCCCTGTATCCTTTTCACTAAGAAAAAAAAAATCCTTGAATAAGGTCTGATTAATCCATTGTCCTGAGCAGCGTGGCAGGCTGTTCTTTGCGTGTTTGGTGTAATGGTTAGGGGTGCAGACTCTAATCTGCACCCCTAATTCCCCACTCCTCCAAGTGCAGCTGCTGGTGTGACCTTGGGTCAGTCACAAGTTGTTTCAGAGCTGTTCCCTCAAGAGCAGTCCTCGAAAGAGCTCTCTCAGCCCCACCTACCTCACAGGGTGTCTGTTGTGGGGAGGGGAGGGGAAAGGGGGATTGTGAGCCGCTCTGAGACTCCTTCGGGTAGGGAAGGGTGAGGTATAAATCCAATCTCTTCTCTTCTTCTCCTCCCTTTGGTGCTGCAACACATTCCATACTAAGCAGATCCCAACTAGGCCGGAGCTTGGATGGGGCGGGGAGGTTGCTGTAAACAGTTTGGGATCCACTGAGGTTTGCTTGGTGCGGGTCCCTGTCCCCATGTTCTGTCTCTGGCATTTGGGTGTGCAGATTTCAGACACGTGGGATGTTTTCAGTTGTGTTCATTTCATGCCTTTTGGCTTCACTCATAGGACCCTGCCTGCCAGGTTGGGTTGACAACCTCCAGGTGGTGACTGGAGATCTCCTGGGGTTACAACTGATCTCCAGATGACCAAGATCTGTTCCCGTGGAGAAAATCACCACCTAGGAGGGTGGACTGTCTGGCATTATACCCCACTGAAGTCCCTCCCCTCCCCCAAACCCCACCATCTGTAGACTCTGCCCCCCAAATCTCCAGGAATTTCCCAGCCCGGAGCTGGTGACCCTACTGCCAGGACTCTTGACAACCATGGCAGCGTTCCGGCAAAAAGCTAATTTTTAGCACACTTCTTGCTCTCCGAGGAGGGTGCCAGACTGAGTGGGATGCACCCCCCCCCCAGCCTGTGGATCGATATCGATTTCCTGTCCTCATGAGAAAGGAGGGGGAGAAGAAAGGATGTCATATTTTACTAAGGGTTACGGGGCTCAAAGCAAGAGCCCTCCCCCACCTCCCTGCATTTTTTGGATGAAGGAAGGGCAGGAGCTGGGAAGGCCTCCCGCCACAACCCGGAGAGCCAGTGCAGTTCCAGAGTCTGCTTCAGCCCTTCCATCTGGGCAACTCCTCCCTGAGAAAAGCTGTCCTGGGGCTGGAGGCTGAACTTTGCTGGCGCTCACACCCGGGCACCTGAAAATATTCCCCCGAGCAAAACCAATTCAAGTAGCAGCTGGCCTCAGGAGCCCGATAGGAGGAGGGAACGCCGAAGGACTGGCCGTGGAAAGTGAAGCACGTTGGTTAGGGCTACCGGCTCCAGGTTGGGAAATACCTGGAGGTTTGGGGGTGGATGGGGCCCGAGGAGGGCGGAGTTTGGGGCATAATGCCACGGAGTCCAACTTCCAAAGCGGCCATTTTCTCCAGGTGCACTGATCTGTCACCAGGAGAGCAGTTGTAATAGCAGGTCTCCAGCCACCCCCTGGAGGCTGGCAACTCTAAAGCTGAGTGGCTTCAAGATGGCAGAATTTGGACAGGCCCAAATTCCGGTGTGTTTGGTCTTGGTCTCATTCTCACTCTCTGTCTCTCTCTTATCTCTCTATCTGCTGCAAGAAAAGGAAGGAAGCGGGTTCTAATTTCCATCAGAGGTGATGTAAGGCAGGGCCTATCATGGGCTTTTCTTAAATGCCAGGATCCAGCCGTGGTATATAGAAGCAGTAATGCAGAACCAAACACCTTCGACCATGTGCAAAGTGCTTTTCTCCCCCCCCCCCCAGGTTAAAGGTTCCCAAGCCAGAGATCCGGGAAGCCGGCTGGTGTGACTGCCAATGGCCCCCGCTCATTTTTAAGAAAACAAAGTTCTGTTTTCTTTTCACACCAGTGGAGGCCACTCGAGAAATATGTTAAAAAGTTTTTTTTAAGCCAGAAGTATAGGATGGTGTTTGTGTGTGTTTAAATAACACAACGATACAGTCTTATTTACAAGGAAGGATAATCCTAGGGTTATAAAAGGAGGCCACATCCGTTGGGATTTCCTCTGAGCCGATCCAGTGTTTGTGCTGGAAGTGGATGACGTTATGACGCTTTCTTAAAATACGGTTTGTTTTTTCACACAGGGTGTGTGTGTGTGTGTGTGTGTGTGGCGTCAGTAATGATTTTCCCAGGCAGGATACTGAACTAGTGCATTGCTGTGCTGGTCCCTGCAAAGAAGAAAACTGGTATAAATCAGGATCTAACTTTCCCCTGCCAAGAGAGTATAAGCGAATGAATTCCTAAACAGACTTACACCCTTTGAAGCCCAAAGAGTGTAGCTCTGTTTAGGGTTGCAGTGTAAGGCATAGGGTTGCCAACCTCCAGGTAACACCTGGAGATCTGCTGGAATTACAACTGTTCTCCAAACGACCAAGATCGGTTCCTCGGGAGAAAGTGGCTACTTTGGAGAGGTGGACTCTATGGTATTATACCCTGCTGAGGTCCCCCCCCCTCCCCAAACACTCCCTTCCCCAGGATCCACCCTCCAAATTTCCAGGTATTTACTAACCCAAAGCTGGGAATCCTACAGAACTTTTCCATTATAGTTAGTTTCCGTTGCTTATATCCTGTTTAAAATTATCCATTGCCTTTATAATCTGCCATCCTCCCAACCTTTGGTGGGAAGGTAACAGTGCGCCTTGGTGTTTAGTCATGCCGGCCACATGACCACGGAAACGTCTTCGGACAGCGCTGGCTCTTCGGCTTTGAAACGGAGATGAGCACCGCAACCCTAGAGTCGGATTCGACTGGCTTTCAAGCAAGGGAACCTTTACCTTTACCTTTAGAACCTTCAAAAGTGTTCCTATCATATCATTTGGGATGTTGCATTAGAATCTTCACTCCGCATATAGGTTTTTGGACTGGTGCTAAATTTCACCTATTGATTTCACATTTGGCTTCAGGTCTCGAACGCCTATTTATCATAGCCCGCCAAAATCCACCTAAAATCATTAGGACAGTTTCACATGTAAATAAATATCCACAGTTATGAACAGTATTGCGGACTTGGTCTGGAATTTTAGGAGAGGGATGTCATACTGCTCAAACTACTGAAGAAGTCACAGTCTTAGAAAGTCCTGCAGGGTTGTTCATTCATTTCCAAATGCATTAAAAAACACACACACAACTAAACGAAATGTTGTTTGTTTCCTAGTGCCTAGCTAGTTAGAACAGGGGTTCCTAACCTTTTTGGGCCTGTGAGCACCTTTGGATTTCTGACACAGTATGGTGGGCTCAGGCACAAAATGGCCAACACAAAATGACTGCCAGAAGAGGCGGAGCCAGCCACTAAATGGTTGCTGCAGCTTGCCTTCTGTCACACAGTTTGTGCAGTGGTAGCAGTTGCTGCTAAAGCAACTGTGCAGCCAATCAAATCTCCAGTTGCCATTCTGAAGCCTTGCTGGCCAAAAGCCTCCCTGGCCCCACCTGCTTTCTAAATACACTGGGCAGGCACCAGGAAAGATGTCAACGGGCGCCATGATGCTTTCTACCACCATGTTGGGGACCCCTGAGTTAGAGAGTTCATCAGGAAGATCAGAGGGATGGGGAGTCAGGAGAAGAGGAGAGATATGAAACTGACAGGGAAGCTTTCCAGTCATCAAAATCAAGCAGATCTCACAATCGAAGAGAATTGTGTTTAGGATTTTCTTTCCTGTGCGTTTCTACCATTGTTAGATCAGTAGCTTGGCAAGGGCTTTCTTGATTATATAGTTGTGGAAGCGGCTAGTTGGTTCTTAAGAAGCCTTCGTTTTTAAAGGCTGTTCGGTTGTTTGCTCATGACAGCAAATAATGTAATTTTGTAATGATTTTTTAAAAAATGTGTGTCTGGTTGAACAATAGAAATGAAAACAGACGAATGCACTAATGGCTATAATGACAGCGAGTGAAGCTTTTAAAGACGCAAATGGAAAAAAATCACTGCACGTCGCTACAATATTGCATGTACAAAGTCACACCCATGTATTTTGTTGTGCCAGTCTGGAATAACTACTGCCCACTGGCTATCTGTCCTCTCACCTAGCAGTAGCAACTTTGTGCAGTAAGGTGCTTTAATCTCAATAGGTGCAGTGGGTGCACAAACACACATCAATTCTCTCCGCAATGGTAGTGGGGATGTTCAGGTACTTTAATGTTGGAACTGAACATGGCTTGAAGGAGGACGAGTGAACAGCCCTCCGCTTGCAGGTTCCAGTCTCTGTTTCCCTGTTAGCATGTGCTAAAAGGGCAGAGAAACCCTCCTGATTGTATGCTCCTAGGGGTAACGAATCTATGCTAAGTGATTTCTGAGTACGCTCCCTGCTGTTATGTTCATGGGACCCTCGGGCCGGTCCCCTCTTCCCTCTGTCGCCATTCCTCTCTCCCTCTCTCGTTAGATATGATGAGTCCCTGGGCTGCCGCTGAAACTGGGTAACTGCTCTTAGGCACCGTAATGGCCCTTAAATGGTTTTTACGATCTGAGCAAGCAACCGTTCTCTTTAGCTTGTGAAGTCACACTCGAGGAAGAACGGCAGTTGCCTTTTGTACACCGCAGGCTCTAATTGAGGCAATAAATGGCGACCTCTAAGGGGAAAGATGGGGAGCCGATGCCCAGCTGTGGAAGGCCAGGTTGGCATTAAGCTCTGAGTGGCCAGAGGTGTCGCTTGCCATAATAGGCAGGGGTGGAGACAGCCACAGGGCAGAAGCTCGGCTCTGTTGAGGCAGAGTTAGATGTCCGGGAGTTCTAAGCTCTGTGATTGCTGGAGAGTGTACAAAACGGACAGACTGTGCAGGGAAGGCTCATTTATTTATTTATTTGAAATATTTATTAGCCGAAATTTAAAATCACAATTCCGGACTGCTGGTAAACTTAATGGAATGGGGTCCATCATCAGCTGCCTCCTAAAGACCTTCCTCGGGAGGTCGTTCAGTAACCGTGGGGCGGCCACCAAAAAGGCCCTGTCCTGTGTACCCATCAAATGAGCTGCTATGATTACTGTGACAGTCAGGAGGGGCCTCTCCTTGTGATCTTAATTCCTGGGCAGAAACAGCTGGGAGAAGACAGTCCTTTGTGCAGGGCAGAAGGTGGCAGATGGGAGGGGTGCTTCCTTTCACCTGCACACCATTTTCCCTCCGCCACCCCTGCCCACAGGTAGTTTTCCTCCTTATTTTCATCCGATACATTCCAAGAGAAAGCATAAGTATTTCAAGAACATCAGCAGACTTCCCCTGCAACTGAGTAGGAAAAAGAAAGTTTTCTGTTGTAAAAGTCGGAGGGAATGATGTTGGCTGCTGCCTAATCAGTCTTTTCTTTTCCTTTGTTCTCTGCTTCTCCTTTGGTCCCGGCTCTCTCCCATCCCGCAGAATCGGGGGCGCTTGGCTGAGAAGAGGACAATCCCCTTGCCTCCCACCAGGACCCCAAAGAAAGAGCTGCCCTCCATCTTTTCACACAGCGACGACAGTGAAGAGAGTGACAAGGTCAACGGTCACCACCCTGATGTCAAGCAAGAGGAGGATTTGCATATTAGTATCATGAAAAGAAGGTAATTTCCCCACCCTGAAGCATTAAAACTGGGTGGATCATAAATAGTGCGAAGTCAGGGATTGCAGGTTGTTTCAGCCTGACTGGATGGTTGTATATCATTGGCTGAGCTGCTGTGATGTCATGTAATGCTCATGAACATAGTCACTGCTCAGAGTCAAACTGTTGGCAATAGAATCTTCGTTGTTTCCTTTGAATTAATATGTGTGAGTGTGATATTATGAGTTTGCCCTGTGGGGGGTGTATATAATGGAACAGAACATTTCTGCCTCTCCCCTCCCCACGTACTGTACCCTTCTGATATTTCTGAAATGTTGCTCCTGGGGAATGGGACCCTCATGAGAGGCAAACTGGGGGTCTGTAGCAAGAGGAGAGAAGTGGAGGAAATTACCCCACCCCTTCTGTTAGTGGAAAATTTAATCTGGATTGAGCCACATTAAATCCCAGGATGTTAAAAGTCTAGTCAATTCAGTAATGAAGCTACAACTGAACAGATAGCTGAACAAGAGGAAAATGACCAAATACAAAATCCACACCTATCAAAATCATGGTTTAATTAGTAACATGGTTCTGCCATAACTTCATTGTTTGTGCTGTTTAGGGAATGATAGATCCATGAATTCTTGTTCTTTCATGTCGGCTGTGACATCACTTAAGATCCATAAACATTCAAACTACTTGCAGGGATGGAAGTAGTGCTGAACAGTCAGCAATAGAATGTTGACAACCAGTGCAAATCCTGTAAGGAAGGTGAAAGGCCCTTTTTGATGGTGGAAAGTCTCTCAGATAGCCCAGGCTGCTGGCGGTCTGGAATCCATCTCTCTGCCCATTGCATTTTAACCCTGCCTTTTCTCCAAGGAGGTCAGGGAAACATATGTAGTTTTTCCCCACCCCATTTTATCCTCACAACAACCCTGTGAGGTAGGTTAGGCTCATCATTAGTTGGCAGCAAGGCAGAGTGGAGGTTTGAGCCTAGGGTTGCCAGGTCTGACTCAGGAAATATCTGGGGACTTTGGAGGTGGAGCCTGGAGACTTTGGGGGGGGTGGAGCCAGGAGCCAGGATGTGAAATCACTTTTCTGATGTCATGTCCTGTGATGTCACTTCCAGGTACACCCCCCATATCCAGAAGGTTCCTGTCATTGCATGGTAGGAGCTTGTGCTTCTAACACAGTGGTTGCTCTCAACTCATTCTCCACCCAAGCCACACACACACTGGTGACATTTAGGGTTGCCAAGTGAGGCTGACAAGCTGGCAGGGGGCTTTCCAGGAGCCTCCGGGAGAGGGGAGGGAAGAAGCATGGCTGAATTCCAAAGGGAGTTCTGGCCATCACATTTCAAGGGACAGTGTTCCTTTTAAATGTCTTCCCTCCATTGGAAATATGGAGGATGGGGGCACCTTCTTTTGGTAATAGAATTGGACCTCCTGGACCAATCTTTTTGAAACTTTGGTAGGGGGGGGGGTTGAGGAGAGGCACCAGATGCTATGCTGAAAATTTGGTGATTCTACCTCAAAAAACAGCCTCCACAGAGCCCCAGGTGCCCATGGATCAATTCTCCATTATACCCTATGTTATATATAGACTGGTCCCCATAGGGTGTAATGGAGTGCCCAGAGGACATTTCTCCCCCCCCCCCACTTTCTGATAACCCTGAAGCAGGGGGAGGGCCTCCAAACCAGGGGATGCCCTGACCCCATCTGGGGATTGGCAACCCTATCTAAGCCAGAGTCTTCCTGGTCCTTGTTGTGCACTGTGTTTTCTGCATCGCGCTGGCTGGTGTTTCTTATATAGAACTTGCACCTGCAGGCAACGGGTATGCTCGTCTTACCCCCACCCCAGCTTGTCTCATTACAGCTATTCTTGGCCGTCGTCATCGTCCCGGGCTCACTAATGCTCAGTTCCTGAGACCAGCCCTATAAAAACCGAGGAGCAGAGAGCAAAAGCGTGTAATTGCTTTTCTTGTGTTTTTACGTCTGTGTTGCTTATGAGCAGATGAGCCGTTTTTCGGCTCCTTTGGTGGGTGACAACAGTAGAGATCGGGGGAATGGGGGGGGAGAGAATCAGCCCACCCACCCCCCAACCAACCAAAACACATCTATAACTTGATCCGCTGATGCTTGTGGCCATTAGCCATGGCAGCTGTTTATTGATTGAAGGGGCAAGACCAGGAAATGTGTGCACTCCTTCGCCACCCGCTGCAAAGGCATGCTAAGGGACCGGGCAGGGGGCCCCCGGGGTGTGCATTTCTTTTAGCACCCTTGCAGTGCCGGGAGACTTATCCAAATGTTTGAGACCCAGGCTTAATGTCTAGAACTCTGAATTATTGTAATGGCATGGACTAGTGAGCTGGAATGTGCAGCCTCTTTCCCCTCGCTATTAGTATTATTAGTTAGCTATTAGCAGGGCTATTTTGGGGCAGGAACCCACAGGAACCGAGTTCCGGCTGGCTCCTGAGTTGGCCACGCCCAGCAGGAGCTCATTAGCATAACAGGCCAGACCCAACAGCAGAAACTCATTTGGATTGGCTACAATTAGGGGTGTGTGGCCTAACATGCAAAGGAGTTCCTGCTACCAAAAAAGCCCTGGGTTTTGACAACAAACAAGGTAAACAGAATAAGAAGCAAAAGGTGGGTGTGGCCGAATGACCACACTTCTGGTAACATGGGGGTGTGGCCTAATATGCCAATGAGCTGTGCTATCAGGGGTGTGGCCTAATATGCTAATGAGTTCCTGCTGTTGGGTATGGCCTATTATGCCAATGAGTTCCTGCTGGGCTTTTTCTACAAAAAAAGCCCTGGCTATTAGTAGGTAGAAAGCGCCATCAGGTCACAGCCGGCTTAGGGCAACCCCATAGGGTCTTCAAGGCAAAGGATGTTCGGCACTGGCTTGCTATTGCCTTCCCTCTGCGTAGGGACCCTGGACTTCCTTGGTGGTCTCCCATCCAAGTACTAATCAGGGCTGACTCTGCTTAGCTTCTGAGAGCTGACAAGATCGGGCTAGCCTGGGCCATCTAGGAAAGGGCAGAGGTGGTTGGCCATTGCCTGGCTCCACATCACGACCTTGGTATTCATTGGAGATCTGGATTTATACCCCGCCCTTCACTCTGAGTCTCAGAGCGGCTTACAAACTCCTTTCCCCTCCCCACAACAGACACCCTGTGAGGTGGGTGGGGCTGAGAGAGAGCTCTGAGACAACTGTCCTTGAGAGAACAGCTCTGACAGAACCATGGCTTGCCCAAGGTCATCCAGCAGCTGCAAGTGGAGGAGTGGGGAATCAAACCCGGTTCTCCCAGATTAGAGTCCGAGCACTTAACCACGACGCCAAACTGGCTCTCTGGGCCGACCCGGCTTAGCTTCTGAGATCTGACAAGATGAGGCTAGCCTGGGCCATCCAGGTTAGCATGACTACCTCTGAGTTTTTTGCAGCATAGGCCCTATGCATGCTTGCTTAGAAGAAAGACCCACTGACTTGGGTGTGCATGTCTTACTCCCAAGTAAGAATGCCTGAGGTTGCAGACTTGGCCTGTTTCCTTGGAAGAGCTCAAGGCTATAACAATCCCTTGTGGCTAATCGGGATCTAAAACGCTGATGCTTATGTCTAGGAATTCAAAACATTTAGGGCCAACCCAGACATGGGAAGAGGGGGATCCACAGGAAAAAATGGAAGAGAGGAAGAGAGGAGAAGAATGCCGTATGCCGTTTTGCGTCCCCGTTGGTCAGAAAGGTGGAATATAAATGAAGTAGATTTTTGTTTGAAGTGTGTGGACGGGTGTCTGGTTTTTTTTTTTAGGGGAAATGGAGAATGCAGGTGAGGGAGGTAAAACCACCCCCCGACCTTGCTACACCGCTTTCTGTTGTGTCCAGCATATCTCCCCTATCCCCTCTCCAACTTATGGAGTGAGGTGGCCTGTCAGAAAAATATTTAAAGGAATGCAGTGCAGTGTGGTAATGGAGGGGGGGGGAGCTTACCTCCTCTCACCTTCAGGGTCCTTTATCACTACCAACCCCCCCACACACACACACCCGTTTTAGACAAGAGCGGGTGAATGCATGTGGGTTCCCTGATGACATCTAGCTGGGTCCCTAGTCATGTGCTTGCACCTAAAAATTAAATGTGGGTTCCCAAAAAGCATGTTGCCTCTTGACTTAGGAGGGATTCCCTGCTCACCACTGGTGCCTTTAACATCCAAAGAGTTTCTGTCTATCTAGGAAGGACCTTCCTTCAAATGGGGTAGCATTTGAAGCACACCCAGTACAGATCCCAGGGCAAGTGAAGCGCCCCCTAGATTTCATCAATTTCAGTGCAATAGAAAGGGAAAAGACTGGGGATCTTTGAGGTTTTGATTTTATCACTACAGGCCCCCTTGTAGCCTGGTGGTAAAAACTATGGCTGTGAAGCACATGAATTGGTATGGCTTGGTGCTTGGGAGCCAGAAGATATCAATTCATATCTTAGCTCTGCCATAATTTCATGGAGCGGGTTTACACATGCCACTATGTCTGCTTTGCTGGCCCCATTTCTTGCCCCTCAATCTGGAGTATTAAGAACATCAGAAGAGGCCTGCTGGATCAGACCGGTGAGAGTCCATCTAATCCAGCATCCTGTCTCACACAGTGGCCAACCAGTTCCTCTGAAGGGCCAACAACAGGGCATAGAGGCCGAGGCCTTCCCCTGATAAGAACCTAAGAAGAGCCCTTGTGGATCAGAGCAGTGGTCCACCTAGTCCAGCATAGCGCCTCACCGAGTGGCCAACCAGTTGTTCTGGATGGCCAACAACTGGGCATAGAGGCCTTCATAAAAACATCAGAAGAGCCGGGCTGGATTAGAGCAATAATCCATCTAGTCCAGCATTCTGTCTCACTCAGTGGCCAACCAACCAGTTCCTCTGGATGGCCAACATCAGGGCATAGAGACCGAGGCCTTCAGAAGAACATCAGAAGAGCCCTGCTGGATCAGACCAAGAGTCCATTTAGTCCAGCATCCTGTCTCACACAATGGCCAACCAGTTCCTCTGGACAACCAACAACAGGGCATAGAGGCCGAGGCCTTCATAAAAACATCAGAAGAGCCCTGCTGGATTAGACCAAGAGTCCATTTAGTCCAATATCCCATCTCACACAATGGCCAACCAGTTCCTCTGGACGACCAACAACAGGGCATAGAGGCCGAGGCCTTCCCCTGATGTTGCCTCCTGGATCTGGGACTCAGAGGCTTAGTGCCTCTGAATGTGGAGGTTCCCCTCAGTCACCATGGCTAGTAGCCATTGATAGACTTCTCGTACATGAATCTCTTTAATCTCCTTTTAAAGCTGATAAATATTAGGGGCAAGAATGCTGGTCTACCTTCCAGGGTGATTGTAAAGATCGCTGAGATCATGTGTTAGGGAAAGCAGTATATGAAATACTAATCATTCCTGTTCAACATTTACTTGCAAACAGTTTCCAATGGAATTCCATGAAGGAGATGTGTCTCTGGCTTGCAGGTCATTTAATCACATATAAATGAATCTGAAACCTATCAGTTGTTTGCCTGGGGCCTGCCTGTTTCTAGCCCTCGGTTGAACCACCGTGATTCCATTTGCATGCCGACTTGCACAGTGGAAACTGTCAGTAAAAGAATGTTGGCAAACACTGCAGTTTGTGTGAGATAATTGAAAAGTCAGGATAGTGCTTGGGGGGGGGCCTCAAAGGAAGGGCTGTGATGTAACCAGGAAAGGAGGGGGAAGGTAGAGGCAGGATCGCTGTGAGGCTGGTGAGCTTCAATAGGCAGAAGGTCGAGCAGACAGGAAGTGGAGTGAAGAGACAGGAAACGGAAATGCGAGGTGACTTTCAAAGCAGGGAAGCGGGCAAGCACAGGTGTGTTGGTGCCCGGAATGGTGTGGGCCGGGAGAGGCAAGAGGCCAAGGGGCCCCGGGGAGGCTGCATTTCACACGTTAATCTGAAGTAACTAAAGAAATTGGTAGTTTAACAGATTGCTAGCAAGTTAACGATGTGTGTCAGCTACTGTTTTTCTGACTCTGGTCTGGACTAAGCGGCACACACGGACCTGTGCACTATTGCTG
The DNA here is from genome assembly GCF_001447785.1 of Gekko japonicus. Classification (NCBI taxonomy): domain Eukaryota; kingdom Metazoa; phylum Chordata; class Lepidosauria; order Squamata; family Gekkonidae; genus Gekko; species Gekko japonicus. The sequence continues at coordinate 215,049 of NW_015166420.1, forward strand.
ATTATTTCGTACATACGAATTTTGTTTTCAAACGTAAGATCAGGCTGAAGACAGAAGACCTCTTGAGTCTGGCAGCCGCACGGCTCTAACTTCTCAGCGAGGAATCTGCACACAGGTGCATAATCCACAAGCGGCCCGTATCGACGTGGCCAATAAAAAGAGGCCTTGGTCCTCAAACACATGATAAAAATCCTTTGACTTGGCTGATGGGGAAACACTCCTGATAAACAAGCAAGAGGCTTAAGTGCGTAAATGCATATTTTGGCTTGGATGCACCTGTGGCACTGGGGGAGGGGCAATGTGTTTTTTTGCATTGCCAGGGTGCTGGGAACTGTACACAGTGCAGCAGAGAGGACTCCTGTGCCAGAGAGCCATGGAAAGATTGATGGATGGGGATGGGGGGGGTCAGAGATAGCTTTTAGAATTCCCCTCATTTCGTTCCACCACCCTGTTTTGACTGATGCTTCGTCTTAGCGGGAGGGAAAAAAAACTTGAGAGAGGAACAGGAACGCGTCTCCTGTCGTCCCCCACCCCCCATTTCCTCTCCCTTTCGCCTCCAGCAAACCGGGTCATCGAGCCGCACTTTATGAGGCTTCCATCTTCTAATAGCAAAATTGCCGGCCTCTGCTGAAGGCTTTAATGGTTCGCCGCTGTCAGACTGTCAGACGCATCCTCGCTGCCCTTAAGTGGAAAGCTATTTCTGACGTCTCTTGACGGCCGCCTGCTCTTTGACTCCCTAATTGATTGGCGTTCAAACCCGTGACAACCCCCCTCCCCCAAGATTACATGTTTCTGGCACCTATGGGATGCAGCCAGGCACAAAGGGAGACCACATGCAGCCAGCTGGGTGACCTTGGGTCAGTCACAAGTTCTCTCAGCCCCACCTACTTCACAGGGAGTCTGTTGTGGGGAGAGGAAGGGAAGGCGATTGTAAGCCACTCTGAGATTCCAAGTGAAGGGCGGGGGTATAAATCCAACTCTTCTTCTTCAGCTAAACATTAGGAAGAATTTCCTGACGGAGCGGTTCCTCCGTGGAACAGGCCTCCTTGGGAGGTGGTAGGCTCTCCTCCTTTGGAGGTTTTCAAGCAGAGGCTAGATGGCCATTAGACAACAATCGGATCCTGTGAACATAGGCAGATCCTGAGAGGGGAGGGCAGGAAGGACTGCCTCAGTGCTTAGTTCTCGTGGCCCCTTCTTACACGCCCAGGAAACTGTTGTTCGCTACTTTGGGGTCAGGAAGCAATTTTCTCCAGGCCAGTTTTGCCCAGGGATCCTGAAGGTTTTTTTTTTTGCTATCTTCTGGGCATGGAGCAGGGGGTCACTGGAGGTGTGGGGGGGAGGTATTTCTGAATTTCCTGCCTTGTGCAGGGGGTTGGACTAGATGACCCTGGAGGTCCCTTCCAACTCTATGATTCTGTGATTCTTCTGGAGGTGGCCTTTCACTGACAGAGGATGCACGAAGCTCTGAGATGCCATCTTGGGTTCAACCAACGGTGTTCATGGTCTATCAGGAAGGTCAGAGTGGGGGGGCATAGAGAAGGAGAGACAGTCCCTGAGACACATTTCCCGGGAATGTCTCTCTGAGCGTGCTTTTTATTTGTATTCCAAATGAGACCACCTGTTTCCGGAACAGTTTTTGCAAGGTTAGTTGATGGTGCCCAAATTGCTGGAGAGGGCCTGTGTCTCAATGGAAGAGCCTCTGCTTGGCATGCAGAAGGCCTCAGGCTCAATCCCCGGCATCTCTGGTAAGGACCAGGCAGGAGGTGATGTGAAAGACCTCAGCCTGAGGCCCTGGAGAGCCGCTGCCAGTCTGAGTAGATAAGACTGACATTGAGGGACCGATGTTTGGGTTCAGTATCTGGCAGCTTCACGAGTTGGCATGGAAAATGCTTGCGATGGTCAGACACGGAGAGCAATGAGTAGGGAAAGGGCCCTCACTTCATTTGGGGCCCGGACTTTCCTAGATGGGCTCTGGAGGCCAGAGCAAGTCTGCCGCTGCCGTTTTCCAGGGAAACATGTTCAGAGCCGATGGTGCCCCCCCGCCCCCCACAGCTCAGTCCTGCGTGACTCCTCCCGAGAACTTCCTCCTCCGGCACAGCTGCCTGCTCCTGCCGCCACTTCATAATAATGACTGTCACCCTAATAAATAAAATACATTTAAGATCCGTCTGGGAAACGAGCCCTGGATTTGATCCAGAGTGCCAGGAAGCGGCAGCCGGTCTAATGAGGACTTAGATTTGATAGTGAGAGGAAATGGCTACTTTATTGTGCAGCGGAACTGGTGGGTGGGGGGAGGAAGAGAGACACACACACCCCCGCCTAAATGGGAGCTGAGAAGAGGTGTGTCTGTGTGTGTGTGCGTGTGTAGGGGAGAGAACGGGGCAAGAGTGCCCGAGGTAGCCCATGGTCAAAAGACAGTGAACCAGGAAAGGCCCTGTGGTTCAGCACGAGGACTAAAACTGGAGAGGGATGCTAAGCTGATGCTAAGAGAGTCGAAAGTGATTTTGGAGAGGCTCCACTTGCCACAGTCTGTATGTACATTTCCCCCACTCCTGCTGCTGGCCAAATAGGTATGGTCGTGTCTTTTTATATATATAAAAAGACGTATAATTGTGTATATATATATGCGACCTCTGGCAACTCCTACTGGGGCACGGGGGACATTCAGAGAAGTGGCTTGATGGCCTGCCTCTGCTTCCCAACCCTGGTATTCTTTGAAAGTCTCCCATCCAAGTGCTTGACAGGGTCGGCCCTGCTTAGCTTCCGAGATCTGATGAGATCTGGATTGTCTGGGCTATCCAGGTCAGGGCGGTACGGGCATGTCTTTTGACACAGTACGAAGCCTGAAGAATCTGCTCACTGCTGGCAATGGTGGGGTGAGTACCTAGTCCCAGGTGCAACCAGAGCTGGCTTTACAGGGCCAGGTAGAACACTAAAGACCACCTTGGGTCACCCAAAGGCTGCTGGCCCTTGGATGCCCGAGAGCAGCAGAAACTAGAAGAAGAAGAAGAGATTGGATTTCTACCCCGCCCTTCACTCGGAGTCCCAGAGCAGTTTACAAACTCCTTTCCCTTCCCTTCCCCCAACAGATAGCCTTTGAGGTAGGCGGGGCTGAGAGAGCTCTTTCCAGAACTGCCCTTTCAAGGACTATGGCTTGCCCAAGGTCACGCCAGCAGCTGCAAGTGGAGGAGTGGGGAATCAAACCCAGTTCTCCCAGATTAGTCTGTGCACTTAACCACTACACCAAACTGGACAGCGGCTCCCTCTTCCAGCAAGTTACCACAGTGATTTAGGGCATGAGATACCTGGTCTAGTTGCTGCCAGAACGGTTGCCAACCTCCAGATGGAACCTGGAATTCTCCTGGAATGACAACTGATCTCCAGACTAACAGAGATTAGTTCCCCTGGAGGAAACAGCAGCTCAAGAAGACAGTCTCTGTGGAGTCCCTCTTGTTAGGACTAATGAACAATTGGTTGGAAAGAAGCCATGGAACTTTATTTCTATATGTGACTACAGCAGTAAGAAATGGAAGTGTCGGACAATACCTAATATAGAAGAACGGTTGGAGAAGATGTTGGACCTTGCAGCAATGGCTAAACTTACTGCGTTGGTTAGGAAAAAGACAAGTAGTTCGTCTACTACAGATTGGAAACCCCTTATAGACTTTTTGCAGTAAACAGACAATAACGACTTGATGATTTGTGGTTTTGATGATAAGATATTAAGATACCAAAAAAGAGAGTTCATTATTCTCTATATATAGAGCAAGGAACAACTTTGTAATCAGACTTATAATTGTTGTAGAGAAAATTTTGTGTATGTTTTTTCTTTTCCTTTTCCCCCTTTTATTTTCTCAATAAAAAGAAAAATAAGACAGACTTTTTGGCATCACATTCCCACTACACACCCTCTTCAAAGTACACCCTTCCCAGGCGCTGCACACAACTCTCCAGGAATTTCCTAAGCTAGAGTTGGCAATTGTGGTTGCTGGAGTTTACCTGCATCTTGTGTCAACTGGGCTCCCTTGCTGGATTTTTTCCCCATTGACAAGAGAAACTAGTGTGGTTTGGTGGCTAGAAAGCAGGGGCTCAGGCCAGGAGACTTTAGGCCTTTGAATGCATTAAGATTCAGGCCCTGACCTGGATAGCCTAGTCAAGCCTGATCTGGTCAGATCTCAGAAGCTAAGCAGGGTCGACTGTGGTGAGTACTTGGATGGGAGACCTCCTTGGAATGCCAGCAGTCGGGAGGCAGGGGCAGGCTTTATCCAGCCACCTCTCTGAATATCCTCCAGACCCCCAGTAGGGGTCAGTCACCAGAGGCCGCCACGACTTCCAAGTGGACCCACATGTACACATACACACATATAAAAATACGGGCGGCGGCGGCGGCGTGGGGGAAGATTCATGTGGCAGAGCATCTGCTTGGTGGCAGAGCATCTGCTTGGTGTGTAGAAGGTCCCGGATTCAGTCCCCAGCACTAAGTAGTGGGTGGTGTGCAAGACCTCTTCTTGGAACCTTAGAGAACCACTGAGAGTCATAGTAGACCATATGGACCTTACTGGACCAACAGTCTGCCTCAGTACAAGATAGCTGCATGGGTTCCTCCCAATAAAGGGTAATCTGTTGGATGGATTGTCCTCACTTCTTTGGAGGCTACTTGCGGAAGGGCTTTCGCTCTGTGATAGAGCCTCTGCTTGGCATGCAGAAGGTCCCAAATTCAATCTCTGGCATCTCCAGTTAAGGTTCCGGCAATATTGACCTTGGTGGACGAAAAGTCTGAGTCAGTAGAAGGCAGCACCATGTTTTGGTGAGGGGCCGTGGCTCAGTGGCAGAGCACCTGCTTTTCATGCAGAAGGTCCCAGGTTCAATCCCCGGTATCTCCAGTTAAAAAGATCATATAGTAAGTGATGTGAAAGACCTCTGCCTGAGACCCTGGAGCGCTCCTACCAGTCTGAGTAGACAAGACTGTCCTCAGTAGATCAATGGTCTGATTCAGTATATGGCAGCTTCATGCGTTCATGGGACCAGCTTGGAGAGTTGGATCCAGGTGGGCTGCCGTGTTGGTCTGAAGCAGCAGAACACATTTTGAGTCCAGCGGCACCTTTAAGACCGACAAACGTTTATTCAAGGTGTGAGCTTCCGTGTGCAAGGCACATTTTCTTAGATACCTCAAGTGCATATGCGCAGGAAAGCTCGTACCTTAAATAAACTTTTATTGGTCTTAAAAGTGCCACTGGACTCAAAATTTGTTCTAAAGCTTGGAGAGTGTTGCAGCAGCTTTGATGACATCCCACAATCGAAAGCGAGCACTCACAGGATCTGTGGCGCTTCTGAAGTCTGTCCTCTTAGTTTTCTGGGTGTCTTTTTTAACATGTGGGAACATCAGTGGCAGTCCATCTTTCGACATAGGCTTGGAAACGAGCCAGTCCTCTTTCTGTTCCCTCCCCTGCCTACGTGGGCAATGCTCCCTCTAAGCGGTGGAGTCTTGTGAGCAAAAATTCTACTTTGTGAGCTACTGGCATTAAAGTTGTGAGCGAGCCATTTGGCCACTGCATCAGTTTACTCTGGAGCCATCCTTCCTGATCTAAGACGAAAGTGTGTGAGCCGGAGGCTAAAAAGCTGTGAGCTAGCTCACACTAACTCAGCTTAGAGGGAACACTGCACGTGGGCGCCTCTTCTCCGGAAAGCTCGCTTCCAGTTGTGGGACCCATCTGGGCGTTTTTATTAAACTCTTTCTAGCTGATTGCACATCCGAGGAAGGGTTTTGGTGGTGGTGGTGGGGAGGCTGTAGCAGAAAGAGGAGCATGAGCAGGCTGTTTGCTTGTCGCCCTCTCTCTCTCTCTCTCTCTCTCTCTCTCTCTCTCTCTGTAATTATTAGTAATTTATGAGCCCCCCCCCCCGCGCCGCTCCCCTATCCCACCCACCCAAGGACGCCGCTCGGGCCGCTTGATAGCGTGCAAATTATTAGTAATTTGATTTCAATTGAATGAATAACCCGCTAAAGCGAAACGCACATTAGCCCCAGAAATCTAATTGGAGATAACACCATAGAAACTAGAGAAACGCAAGGCGAGCACTTGGTTAAGCTACCCGGGAAAGAAAAAGGGTGGGTGTGTGGGGGGGGAGAGAGATTGAAGATAATTGGGATTTAATTTCATTTCTTACCTATTCATTTGTTTAAATATGGGTGTTTAATTATCCAGCTCGGCAGATAGCTGCGGTTGCCAAGGTAGGAAAATGTGCTCTTCCCTCCCCACCCCCCACCCCACTGCATCTGGACGGCATTGGTTTTCCCTCCCGTTGCAGAAAACACTCCGATGGACGCCTAGCAGACTTTGAGGCTGAGCCATACGAGACCTTATTGGGAGAACATTACAGTGTCCCGGAAGGCTGTGCCCAGTTGCAGAGCCCTACTGATGCGGGTTGCTTTGCAAATGTCAGAAAGGCCTTGCTGGATCAGACCAAAGGTCCTAGCTCAGCATCCTTCTCTTGATGTGGTCAATGAAGCTCTACAGGAAGGGGACGGAGGCCTTAGACGCCGCCTCTTGTTGGCTCTCAGTTATGCAGAGTTCTGCCTTTGAACATGGAGGTTCCATTAACTCGATTTCAATTTTTATTTTCCATACAAGACAAACACAAAATAGACAAACAAACATACACACAACAAAAAGGGGGGGCTTCCGTTTACATCATTGATTTGTCTGTTAAATTACCTCATACATTACCAAATTGTATTTTTCAATTTTTTTCTCCACCTTGTATTTTAAAATATATCGTTGCTTATAACTAAAAAAAAAAAGAGTTCATATTTCCTTGTATTTCAGTTGGTTTCTTCCATCCATTTGTAAAATCTTAACCATGTATTCTCAAAGTTTTCTTCAGTTTGTCCTTACAAAATAAAAGTTACTTTGTTTGTCCATCTCTGCTGTTTCAAGTATTTTGTTCATAATTTCTTTTTTTGAAAGTACCTCATTTTTCCTCCAGTATTTGGCATATAATATTCTTGCAGCTACATGTATAATAAGACAGGCGTCTTGGTGGTGAGGTTCCATTAACCCATCGTGGTTCACAGCCACTGAGTGACCTCTATGGATGCGTCTACTCCCCTTTTTGATTTTTTTAATAAAAAAACTGGACCAGCAATATGTTTGAGAGTTTAATGAGCAGAGGTGTCCTCTGGTTGCAGTGTTGGGGGGGGGGGCAAAATGGCAGGGTACTTGCTGGTTAATCTTGCTGAAGTCTTGCTACTCTTATTAGGCTCTTAGTAAGTGCTTCTGTACAGGAATTGTGTAGTTGGGGGAGTGCGTGATCCGCAAAGAAATGTCAGATGGAGGGGTGTGCCTTAACGTCGATTTGGATGGGAGGGGGTCAGGGTGAGATGGGGTAGGTTTGCTTGTTTGGAAGTGGAGATTGCAAATTGGGCCCAAAAATATATATCTCTTATTGCGGTGAGTCAATTAGCCGTGTGTGGATTCGAACTGGAGACATTCTGGGAGGTGGCTTGGAACCATTGTTCCTGTAGGCAACCTATGGTCCCTGTAGCCATTCCTGTAGCCTTGTGCCATTCTCCACCCTTCTGTTCTCTGATTGATCAAGGCATGTACCTGTCTCTGGAAAAAGAACATCTGGTGCATGCACCTCTTTGGAATTCATTCCCTGTGCTGCCCTCTCCTCTCCTCTCCCCTCCCTGATCTGCTTCCTGCTCCCTTGAAGCGTTCCCTCCGTATCTGAGGACCAAATGACACAAAATTGGCAGATTTTGCATCTTTCGGCAGGCGTCTGCTCCCTTCCTGTGCAAGTGTTTGGCTCAGGCTCGGATTTCGAGGGCATAGCGCTGAACCCACATCTGCCCAGTTCCCAATGGACTTTTATCCAGGCGAAGTAGGACATCACCCTTGCTGGCAGCAGACCTGAGTTCATTTGGTGACCCCAGGCCAGTTCCTCTCTGCATGGCATGTCACATAGAGTTGCCCTGGGGACCCAGTGGGGCATGAAGAAGAAGAAGAAGAAGAAGAAGAGATTGGATTTATACCACGCCCTTCACTTGGAGTCTCAGAGCGGCTTACAAACTCCTTTCCCTTCCCCTTCCCCTCCCCACAACAGACACCCTGTGAGGTGGGTGGGGCTGAGAGAACTCAGTTTGGTGTAGTGGTTAAGTGCACGGACTCTAATCTGGGAGAACCGGGTTCGATTCCCCACTCCTCCACTTGTGCCTGGCTGGATGACGTTGCGCAAGCCGTAGTTCTGGCACAGCTGTCCTTGAAAAAGAGCAGTTTCTGTCAAGAGCTCTCTCAGCCCCACCTACCTCACAGGGTGTCTGTTGTGGGGAGGGGAAGGGAAAGGAGTCTGTAAACCGCTCTGAGACTCCTTTGGGTAGTGAAGGGCGGGGTATAAATCCAATCTCCTCTTCTTCTTCTTCTTCTTCTTCTTCTTCTTCTTCTTCTTCTTCTTCTTCTTCTTCTTCTTCTTCTTCTTCTTCTTCTTCTTCTTCTTCTTCTTCTTCTTCTCTTTTTCAAGGACAGCTGTGCCAGAGCTTGTGACTGACCCAAGGTCACATCAGCAGCTGCGAGTGGAGGAGTGGGGAATCAAACCCGGTTCTCCCAGATTAGAGTCTGCACACTTAACCACGACATCAAACTGGCATGAGAACAAGTGGCACTGGAACGGTCTGGCCCGTCGGGCTTGAGCCTGATTCTGAAACCGGAATGGCTTGCTCCAGGCAGCCCTTGGAGGCTTGCCCGCAAAAGGTCGGTCTTACGAAGGTGACAGAGATGGTGCCGCTTGCTACCTGGAGCTGCCGGCGGCAGTGGGAAAAATCTCTTCCGCTGCCTATCAGCGTCTAAATTTAGGCTGCCTCTCGTCTGGAGTCCTGTCTCTCCAGCTAGCAGGCGGAACATGCAGAATTAATTTCAGGGCGGGGGAAAGGGCTAATGATTTATTTACAGCTGGAAGGAGGCGAGTATGTGTGTGTGTGTGTGTGGGGAGCAGAGGGGAAACAGCAGGAGGCAAGGCAGCGGCTGGGCGTCCTTCATGTGCGCCAGGCTCAAGCGTCTCCTGCTTCCTGCCTCGGCATGCTGTTTAGGCGCCGTCTCCTACCAGGGAACAGGACCCTGTACACAGGAGGAGACAGATGCTGGCCAGATCATCCATTTTAAGCGGCAGATTGACTGGTTTGCTTACCTGCTTCTAGACCGCTTTTATAGCAGAAAGCAGTTTAGCCGAAGATTTAAAGACCAGACACAATAAAAGCCTAGCGCCAGTGTGGTGCAGTAGAGCATCAGACTAGGAGTGAGAGACACACTGCCCTGGAAGGCTGCTGGGTGACCTTGGACTGTCCACACACTCTTTGAGCCTAACCTATCTTTCAGGGTCATTGTGAGCATAAAATGGAGGGCAGAGAACCATGCATGCCTACCTGGGTTCCAAGAAGGAAGTGAGGAATGTAGTGCATAGATAAAATGTATAGTTGTCGTTCTAATATATAGTACGTTAAAAATCCCCAGACACCATTATAAAAAACCTGGCTGAATTTTCTTTAAAAAGTCTTTGCCTGGCTTCTAAAAGAGGGAGACAGATGAGCCCATCGGCACCGGAGTGACTGTTAGAAGGAACTGGTTCCTGGGGGTGCCTGTCCTATGGTGTTTTGGATACAGTCTTATTGGGAGATCTTAAGAGAAGGGAGGGGCTTGGAAAACCTGCTTTGACTGATTGCAGTCAAAAGATGTGGCAGATGATTTTCTTCCTTCCCATTCTATCTGAGGAAGTGAGCTCTGACTCAGAAAAGCTGATACTAGAAATACGTGTTGTTAGTCTTTAAGGTGCCTGCGGACTCCTGTTTGACTGATCGCAGACAGTTCAGAGATTGGAAATAAAAGATGAACTCACCCATTCTCTTTCTCCTGTGCAAAATCCTTCTCCTTTTATCAGCCTTAACCATGGTACATGGTTGCAGTTTGCTTGAAACCAGGGTTGGTAGCTTGTTGGCAAGCCCTGGTTTCAGGCAACCATGGTTTGCTTTAACTTCTGTTCAGATGTAACACCACACCGCAGCAAGTGCTGGAAAGTGGAGGGAAATGCCCATGCTGGCTCTCAGACTCTTAACTGTGATTAGGAGATGAGGAAACTATTCGTTCTGTACTGAGCCATGAGCATGGACATCTCTCAGATGGAGTGGATGGTTCATAGTTTCGGGTACCTGTGACTGAAACGTTTCTCTCTCGTTCCCTTCTTTCTCAACAGGATCCATGCACACTGGGATCTGAACATCTCTTTCCGTGAGACCTCTTGCAGGTACCCTTTTTGGCCCCGCTCTTTGTATGGTAGGCCAAGATGTTTATATGATAACACATTAACGTTGGCTTATTGGGTGCCTTTGGAGACATGACCCATTTTGATGTGTCTGTCACGTGGCTTTCATTTCTCATCTTCATTCTTTTCCTCCTTTCTTTGATCACTCAAAATGGCAGAAATAGCGCATTTCTCTTTGGAAGCGTGGTTGAAAGGACGATTCGCGTACCGAAATGGTAGGGTAAAGAATGTGAGCCATGCACATCTATGTAGAGTTTGGCATGGAATGAAGCAATCCCAGGTGTACGCCATGGGTGCAATCAAACTCACATTTAATATAACACCTTCTCTGTGTGTATGTGTGTAAAGTGCCACCGAGTCGCAGCCAACTTATGGTGACCTCCTAGCGATTTTGAGGCAAGAGACGCTCGAAGGTGGTTTGCAGTGGCCTTCCTCTCGCAGAGACCGTGGCATTCCTAGGTGGTCTCCCATCCAGTTACTAAACAGAACCGACCCTGCTTAGCTTCTGAGATCTGACAAGATCAGGCTAGCCTGACCCTTTCGGCACTGACGACTTGCTCCAGAGAATCTGAAGAGTCAAGCCTCTGCACTGGTATCCCCCCCCCCCCGGCTTATTTATTTGTGTATTCTATATGCATTCTGCATCTACAAGCAAAACCCGCATTTTTTGAGCTAACTGGCTGCTTTGTCTAAGATGAAGAGAAAGACAAACATCTTTCAAAACTTTTAACTGCAGACCCAACCCCTCCCTCCCTCCATGATTTTGCAAAAGGGAAGGGAAGGGAGGGGGAAATCTAGGCCCACACATGCAAGACTGACACATTTGGGAGCAGGGAATCCCCTAGTCCTTTATATTTACTGATTCCTTCTTATGCTCTCCCTGGCTTTTTAAAAGTTTGCCTGAGCAGGAGAACACACCCTCTCTTGTCTTTGGAGAAGGAGGGAAAGAAAACAGAACAGGGAGGGAGCATCATCCTAAAGAGGAAGAGGTGGAAACAGGGGAGGGCAGTGGGAAGCACTGAAATACTCACGGAAATAATTCTTTAGAAAGGATTAGCGATTCGAAAGCGGATGAGAACAATAAAGAATCTTAGCAAAAGGAGTTTTGGTAGCTGTGGGGCAACAGCGTGCTGGAAGCGGTCTGAATGCAGATTTCTGGAAAACAAATGCAGAAACAAGAGAAAGCCCCAACACAAAGTGGAAGTGGAAGCAGGAGGGAAATGCAGAACAAAAGAATAGGATGCACTCGGAAACCGAGGCAAAATACAGTGCAGAAAGAGCCAGGATATCTTCTAGAGAAACATAAACTCATAAAAGACTGCTCTAGTCTCATAAGATCATCATGAGTGAGCCTGAGACGCCACTGGATCCAAAGCTCTTTCATTCCGTGGTAGCTAGCCGGCTGTCTCTGTGACGCCCAAATGTTTCGCATGAGAGCAGAAGAGCAAGATTCAAGTCCAGTAGTAGCCTAGAGACCAGCCAGACTTTCAGGGCACGAGCTTTCAAGAGTCTAGGCCCCAAGCTTATAGCCTGAGGAAGTGTGCGTGCACACGGAAGCTCATACCTTGAATACAACTTCGTTGGTCTCTAGCTTCTACTGCTTCAGACGGCTGCCCGCCTGGATCCACCTGAAAGTCTTGTCAGTCTTGGAAGGTGCTCCTGGATTTGAGTCTCGCTCTTCTACCGCAGACCAACATGGCTGCCCCCTCAGAACTATCTTAATGAAGGCAGCGATCTTCTTCGTGGTCTCTGTGCTTCACACCAATGGGATCTAGTGCGCCTGCGCTGGATCTGCGCAGGCGCACTAGATCCCATTGGTGTGAATGCACAGATGACCACGAAGAAGATCACCAGTTACTGGTAAGCAACCTGTTTATCTTCTTCGTGGTCTCTGTGCTTCACACCAATGGGATCTAGTGCGCCTGCGCAAATCCAGCGCAGGCGCACTAGATCCCATTGGTGTGAATGCACAGATGACCACGAAGAAGATCACCAGTTACTGGTAAGCAACCTGTTTTTTCTCTCCCTGCTTGTCATCACACTCAGAGTCATAACACCGCTGGACTGAAGTTCTGTGTAGCTGTCATGGTTAATAGCTGTTGATAGACCTACCCAGCAGAGTTCAGCTGCAAAACAATTGACATGGCAAACATTGCTACTCGGTCTGCTCAACTCATTTTCATCAGCTTTCTGGTGATCGGTATCTGGCTGGATGTTAACGAATACATGTTACCATGCAACAGCCATTAGATTAAATGGGGACCGGGAAAATGTGCGGTGCATAGCTCTGTCAACAGCTATTAACCCTGATGGCTAATTTAGGGTTGCCAGGTCTGACTCAGGAAATATCTGGGGACTTTGGGGGTGGAGCCAGGGGCAAGGATGTGACATCATTTTTGTGAAGTCACATCCTGTGATGATACTTCCAGGTCCACCCCCCACATCCAGAAGGTTGCTGTCATTCCATGGTAGGAGCTTGTGCTTCTAACACAGTGGTTGCTCTCAACTCATTCTCCACCCAAGCCACACACACACACTTACCATTTAAGGTTCCCAGGTGAGGCTGACAAGCTGGCAGGGGGCTTTCCAGGAGCCTCCGGGAGAGGGGAGGGAAGAAGCATGGCTAAATTCCAAAGGGAGTTCTGGCCATCATATTTCAAGGGACAGTGTTCCTTTTAAATGCCTTCCCTTCATTGGAAATAATGGAGGACGGGAGCGCCTTCTTTTGGTGCTCATAGAATTGGACCTCCTGGTCCAATCTTTTTGAAACTTGGGGGGTTTTTTTAGGAGAGGCACCAGATGCTATGCTGAAATTTTTGTGCCTCTACCTCAAAAAACACCCCGAGCCACAGATTCCCACAGGTCAATCCTCCATTATACCCTATGGGGACTGGTCTCCATAGGGTATAATGGAGTGCCGAGCAGACGTTTCCCCCCTCCCCCTGCTTTCTGATAACTGGGGATTGGCAACCTTAGGCTAACTGGAGGCTCCACATTCTGAGGCAGTGTACCAGTAATAGATAACTGCCTTGTCTGTGGGCTTTCTAGGAACCAGTAATAGCTCATTGCCTTGTCTGTGAGCTTTCTGTGGACATCTGATTAAGTGGGGCCTTCTGATATTCTTACCACCAGGGCATGCCAAACTTTGCAAAGATGTGTTCAGCCGGCCCATTTCATTGTGCGACTTGGTGCTCTCTCACTTGTTGAACTCTCTTCTCTAGCATCTCAGGTTGAAAAAATTGCAGACCCAGGAGGTAGACTGTGGCAGGGCTGCAAGCCTAGAGAGTGAGCCAGCCAAAAGAGAGGTTGATCAAATTGGTAGAATGTTGTGAACCAGCTGCTTATGTGTCTGGGTTGATGACTGTGGCTTGCTATTAAGGTGTGTGTCTGTGTGTGTGTGGTAAGGAGAAGACTTGCATACTGTGAAGACACAAACTTTTTGTTTACCCCACGTGGTGTCCCCGAAGTGTACCTCCTAGAAAGAATAAATTTTGAAGCCAGTGGCACCCGTAAGACCAACAAGGGTTTATTCAAGGTATGAGCTTTTGTGTGCTTGCAGAGTTTTTCAAATTCACTGGCACTGGTTCACTTAAGTGGGAGAAAGTAAAGGGGAGGGATGCCACCAAGAATGGGGTTAGAGTAGACCTGATCCTGAGAGCTGAGTCTGTTATTCCTCTGTGTCACTGAGCGTTGAGTCTGTTATTCCTCTGTGCAACCTAATCCTGAGTTCTCTTTCTCGACTACCCTTGAATGTGTCTGATTATTGGAAAAGTGCCACAGAAGACAGGTCTATCAGTGGCTACTAGCCATGATGTCTAAAGGGAACCTCGATGTTCAGAGGCAGCCAACCTCTGAATCCTAGTGCCAGGAGGCCAGATGAGGGGAAGGCCTCAGCATCTATGTCCTGTTTTTGGACCTCCAGAGGATCTGATTGGCCCCACTGTGAGACAGGATACTGTCATAGGTAGACCCCTGGTCTAATCCAGCAGGGCTCTTCTGATGCGCTCACTGTTCTTGTCCACCACACTTCAAAACGTGCAGAAAAGGGCAACTAAAATGATCAAAGGGATGGAACACCTTTTCTGTGAAGAAAGGTTAAAGAGATTAGGGGTATTTAGCTTGGAGAAACAAAGACTGAGGGGTAACATGATAGAGGTTTACAAAATTACACATGGGATAGAGAAGGTTGAGAAAGAAGTACTTTCCTCCCTTTCTCACAATACAAGAACTTGTAGGCAATCAAATTACTGAGTAGTAGGTTTAGAACAGGCAAAAGGAAGTACTTCTTCACCCAAAGAGTAATTAACAGGTAGAATTCACTGCCGCAGGAAGTGGTGGCAGCTACAAGCATAGACAGCTTCAAGAGGGGATTTGATAAACATACAGAGCAGAGGTCCATCAGTGGCTATTAGTGGGTGTATTGGCCACATGGTGTAGATGGAACACTGTCTAGGGCAAGGGATGCTCTGTATTCTTGGTGCTTGGGGGGGCCACCGTGGGAGGGCTTCTGGAGTTCTGGCCCCACTGGTGGACCTCCCAATGGCACCTGCGTTTTGTCCACTGTATGACAGTGTTGGACTGGATGGGCCCTTGGCCTGATCCAACATTGGGTTCTCTCTTATGTTCTTATGTTACCATCAGGCTCTGGCTTTTATGTGATTTCCTGGAGTGCGATTTGCTAAGGACGGAAGCTGTCCTGTCCTTTTTTTCCTGAAGGTGTCTTGTGCTGTAGCTTCGGCATCCTCAGTGCAGTCCCGGCAAGCCTTTCAACAAAGGCGAAGGTGTCGCACACCACCTTGTGCGCCTGTGGTTTTGGGGGCCCCACCCTCCAGACACAACCTGAGGTGACTCCACCTGCCTTCCCCTCCGTCTCCCTTTGATCTTTCTTCCCAAGCCCGCAGAGTCGCCCTCCCGGTTTCGTTGAGCAGTCTGGTCACCTTGGAGTCACTGTCTCTGAGTCGTCCTTGATGAAAGATTGTTTAATTAGGTACAAACAGGTCCCATGCCATCGGCGCCAAAACCCTCGACAGGACGGAACTCGCTTTATTCCCCCCCCCCAAAAAAAGGAAAAGATTGCCATCTCCGGAGGCCTCATTGGTAATCCTTTCTCTTCAGCGCTTTGAAGTGAACGCGCCGGGGCTGATGTTTTTGTACGGTGTCTCGGTGTGCCCCCCCCTTTGAAAGGAAGCGGCTTCGTGTGGCGACATTCCCTTTGTAGAAACAGCATCATGCCTTCAGTCGCTTTATAAAAATGCTTCAAAATTGCTCAATAAATCAAGTGTTTTTCCTCTTTAGATTTTTGTCCTCCCCCCTCTCTGCTCCCCCCCCCTTATTTTTCAAGCAAAGGCCTGTCAGTATTCAAAGTCATGGGAATACTCTCAAGGCCTCATGCTTCAGAGAGTTCAGCTAAACGTCTTCTGTGGAGGGATGACTCTTGCTTTCCCTTTGATTCCAAGGGGAATTGCTAGGAACTCAGTTTCCCCCCAGAGTTCGGGTCCCTCACAAGGGACAATTGGCCACCTGAGTAAATGGAGGGCAGAAAGAAAGAGCGTTCATGTTTGTGGTTCTAAGGGACACATTTTGTGGTGGGGGCAACAGTCTCCGTGTCGGTTAGGTGTTCCTTTACAAGATATTCCGGCGATAAAATGATTAGCAAAGGTAGAGACCTCAAACGATGAGGTGGCTGTCTGACCTGAGATAACACGAGTAGTTCACAGCAGTTTAAGGCCTTGTGTAGCCACAATGCTTGACCGTGCTTTGTTTTCTTTAATCCTGACTTAAGAAGAGAAGAAGATATTGGATTTACACCCTGCCCTTCTCTACCTGAAGGAGTCTCAGAGTGATTTACAATCTCCTTTCCCTTCCCCTCCCCACAACAGACACCCTGTGAGGGAGGGAGCTCTTTTGAGGACTGCCCTTGAGAGAACAGCTCTGAGAGAACTTGTGTCTGACCCAAGGTCACACCAGCAGCTGCATGTGGAGGAGTGGGCAACCAAACCCGGTTCTCCCAGATTAGAGTCCGCGCTCCTAACCCCTACACCAAACTGGCTCTCTCAAGGTCAAGTTCTGGAGCAGATGGGCCTGCAGGTTTCTCCCAGAATTTCCTGCTCTCCTCCAGGTGACCTTTCCGGCTCTTCAGACTCCTCCTTGGAGGTTTCCAGTTGGCTTCTGGCACCTTCTCAGTGGGGTCACAACACCCGTGGCTTTTTCAGTCATGACCACTTAACACCTCGTGCAACTGCATGGACCTCCAGCTGTAGGTATCACTGGCTCTGCAGTTCTGCAACCGGGGGGATGTCTTCGTTCTGTCCGGGTCGTCTTGGCTGTTCTCGAAAAGAGGGCCGTTTCCAAAAGGCTGCCTTTGCCTTGGCATCCCTTTCTGATGACTCGGCCTTCAAAGGAGGACGTTCTTCCTGCAGGCCCAGCCAACATAAACAAGGACACTCCTGGCTGACAAAGCCGCTACATGGAAATCGACAGAGGCGGTCACGTGAAGGCAGTGCTCTGGCGAGGAGGGCGCAAACACACTCTGTTTGGCAACACACCTGTTTGTCTTTCAGTCAACAGCTGGAAAGTCGGTGATAACTGGACATGCTGATGTTCTAACTTGGAAGGTTTAAAAAAGAAAGAAAGAAAATAATCATCTGTAAGGTCCAGAGGAGATGGCCGTGGGTCTTGTGGCTGATGGTAGGAACTTATGGCTCAAGTAGGGAGGTGGGTACCACAGTGGTTTAGCAACTTCCTAAACAGAGCGAGCCCTTCACACAGTGGAGAACCCTCTGCATATCTGAACTTGTAAAGCTCCTGTCTGTCATCAGACCATCCAGCTCAGTATATTTAGCTCTCCAGTTTGGTGTAGTGGTTAGGAACGCAGACTGAGGGAACCGGGTTTGATTCCCCATTCTGCCACATGCAGCTGCTGGTGTGACCTTGGGTCAGTTACAAGTTCTCTCAGAGCTGTTCCCTCACGACCAGTTCCCTCAGAGCCCTCTCGGCCCCGCCAACCTCACAGGGTGTCTGTCGTGGGGAGAGGAAGGGAAGGAGATTGTAAGCTGCTCTGAGACTCCTTCAGGTAGTGAAGGGCAGGGTATAAATCCAATCTCTTCCTCCTCTTCTTCTTCCTCCTCCTCCTACTCCAAGGTATTTTCCCACCTGCTACTTGAGATGCTGAATGGGGAGGGGCTGTGGCTCAGTGGCAGAGCATCTGCTGGGCATGCAGAAGGTCCCAAGTTCAACCCCCCAGCATCTTCACTTAAAGGGACCAGTCATTAGGTGACGTGAAAAGACCTCTGCATGAGACCCCAGAGAGCTGCTGCCAGGCTTAGACAATACTGATCTTGATGGACCGACAGTCTGATTCAGTCTAAGGCAGTTTTGTGCGTTCAATCAAATAACAATCATTTATTTACAAAAGGGGTTGTGTCTCAATGGAAGAGCCTCTTCTTTGCATGCAGAAGGTTCCAGGTTCAGTCCCCAGCATCTCCAGTTGAAAAGATTTAGAGAGTAGGTGATGGGAAAGACCTCCGCCTGAGACCCTGGAGAGCCGCTGCCAGTCTGAGTAGACAATACAGACTTTGATGGACCAAGGGTCTGATTCAGTCTAAGGCAGTCTCATGTATTCATGAGAGATCGGACAGCGGGCCCGAAATCCTTCATACGCAAAGCAGGGGCTCTGTCTCGGAGAGTCACGCCCCTGCCCCAAACCGAGATTAACCCCGAATTCCCTGCAACATCGTTTGTAATTCACCTGTATGCCCCATTACATCCCGTGTGCTGCTTGCATGGCTGTCAGCGGGCCTTTGCATTAAGCGCCACATCGCTCCCTGGTCAAAGAGAAGGATCGATAAGGCAGGTGCTTGATGGCTGTCAGGCAGGAAGATTTATAAGCGCCGGCAGTGGCCGTGTCGGGCAAGCTGATGAAGAGAGGCAGCCGGGGCGGGGCAGGAGAACGAGGCCTTCAGAAGTCGGCTAAGTCGTGGCCTTCGCTGGCTGATGGGGGAGAGTTTCCAGAATCAACCAGGCAGTCTTCTCTGTCTCCCCTCCCCTCCCCTGAAGAAGCGGCCATTCGGTAGGCTGCCCGTGGAAACAAAGCTGTTGTCCTGTACGCCTGGAACCCCCTCCCAGAACACCAAACGGATATGAAGCTACCTTATACTGAACCAGACATACAGTCCGTCAGGGTCGATATTGTCTACTCAGACTGGCAGACTGAGAGCCAGTTTGGTGTAGTGGTTAGGAGCGCGGACTCTCATCTGGGAGAACCGGGTTGGGTTGCCCACTCCTCCACATGCAGCTGCTGGTGTGACCTTGGGTCAGTCACAAGTTCTCTCAGAGCTGTTCTCTCAAGGGCAGTCCTCTCTCGGCCCCGCCTACCTCACTGGGTGTCTGTTGTGGGGAGGGGAAGGGAAAGGAGATTGTAAGATGTTCTGAGACTCCTTCGGGTAGTAAAGGGTGGGGTATAAATCCAATCTCCTCCTCCTCCTCCTCTTCTTCTTCTCTCCAGAGTCTCAGGTAGAGGTCTTTCATATCACCTTACCTGATCCTGGAGAGGGTGGGGATTGAACCTGGGACCCCCTGCGTGCCAAGCAGAGGCTCTACCATTGAGGGCCCCCCTCCACCTTCCTCTCCCCCCCCCTCCTTTCAGATTCCGTCTCTTCAGGGACACCTTTGGCTTAACCTCTTAGGCCTACTGTACCTGTGGGGCCGAGTGAGGTGGCAGAGCACACTGTATTGTTTCAGAAAAGAGGTGGGGGAGGCCATTTGTTAATGCTCCCCAATCTATAAACTCCCTGCAGGTTAACTCTCTCCCCCTCCCCCCTCCGCCAGCACCGCAGGTGGAGAGGCTCCCTCCACCTCAGTCTCCGCTGTGCTAATTTTCCATTTGCATGAAGGGTTTTTTAAAAAAAAATAGAGAGAGAAGCGTTTTAAAAATGTGATTTCCCTACCTGCACTCTACAGTTCTGCAGTCTGGTTTTTCACCTCGGGAGTTTACTGCCTCATTCTGCTGGGACTCTGTATCCACCATGACTGAGGCAAAGCCTCCAGGTAGACCTACGTGATTTGAAAAAAGAAAAGAGTTGGGGGCAGGATGTGGGGAGAGAACTGGCAGGTGTGGGGATGCTTAAGCAACCCCCCACCTGCCAGTAGGGCTGCCAACCTCCAGGTGGAGACCTCCCGCTGTTAGGATTGATCTCCAGGCAATAGAACTTGGTTCCCCTGGAGAAAATGGCTGCTTTGGAAGGCGGATTCTATGGCGCTGTACACTGCAGAAGTCCCTCCCCTCCCCAGTCCCTGCCTTCCACAGGCTCCACCCTCAAAGTTTCCAGGTATTACCCCACCCAGAGCTGGCAACCCCACCTCACCCCATTTCAAAGTCAACGTGGTCCTGGAAACTCTGCTTTCGTTTCGTTGGACGTAATTGCACACACTTATGAGTGTTAGGAAGTGTGCGGACTCTAGTCTGGGAGAGCTGGGTTTGATTCCCCACTCCTCCCCTTGCAATTGCTGGATGATCTTGGGCAAGCCATAGTTCTGACAAGAGCTGTTTTCTCAAGGGCAGTCCTCGAAAGAGCTCTCTCAGCCCCACCTACCTCACTGGGTGTCTGTTGTGGGGAGGGGAAGGGAAAGGAGTTTGTAAGCCGCTCTGAGACTCCGAGTGAAGGACGGGGTATAAATCCAATCTCCTATTCCTCCTCCTTGCATTCGTCCATCACTACAAAGGCTCCTCGTGGTCTGTATTTCGACCCAGGTTAGGGCTTCGCCTTCCACTTATGTTCCTCCATGGAAGGTAGCAGCTGTTGCTGATGCTATCTGCAGGGCCGGCTCCAGCTTATTTTGCATCCTAGGCGAGGATCCCTTCTGCCCCCCCCCCTGTGCGCCCACAAATTTAAAAAAATAAATGCATTTTAGGGAGAATGAAAAACACAAATAATTAAGAAACTCCCAGAGTACGGGGCCAGGTGCAGTTTGGTGCCCCTAAGGGCCGTCCCACTCCAGGCGATCGCCTAGTTCGCCTAGTGATGAAGCCGGCCCTGGCTATCTGAGATGAGGAGGGGGAGAAGACAATCTGCTTCCTGGACCCGCCTCTGTATCCCATAGGGGAATAGATCCGAGTGGTCAGCCGTGTTGGTCTGAAGCAGTAGAACCAAGTTAGAGTCCAGTGGCACCTTTAAGACCAACAAAGGTTTATAGAAGGTGTGAGCCTGCCCACGAAGTGCTCATACCTTGAATAAACCTTTGATGGTCTTAAACATGCCACTGGACTTGTAACTTTGCTCCATAGTAGAATGCGTAGCTTGGCGTGTGGGTCCCGTAGGTATCAATGCTGTGGATTTGCCTGGCTAACCGGAGCTTCGTTTCAGAAAAGGAGAGGTTGCATGATTCACGGAGAGCCACACCAGACAGCTCTGCCTTAATCCCAGAGGTCTGGGAAGACGATTCAGCTTTGGGGCTTCATTCCTTGCCTTTTAAAGAAAAACTCGCATGGAGCCAGTCAATCGACCCTGACATCCTTATTCTTCCACGGCATTCAGACTTGACCAGATGAATTTTTAAATTCCATTTCCCAAAGTCTTGCGTTTCAACTGACCGTTCTGGAGTTTCCACCTCTGCTGTCTGTCCTTATAGACTGCCTGGGTCATTAATGAAACTTTTAGTTGGCAGCACTTTATGTGCCCCCCCCCGGCGCCCCCCAAATGTAAACATGCTCTTTCTTGGTGTTGAGTTGGAACGTTGCTATTCTTCTTCATCTGCTTGGAACGGACAGATGTCTCCTCGGTATGCATAGACCCCTTCAGAAGATAGAGGGGTGCAGGAGAACATGGGCCCGTAGACGTGGAGCATTCACTGTTGAGATTTATCAAGGCTGATAGATGAGAAGGACAGGGATTGAATGAGATCTCGCCGGCAATGATGGAGAGCTGTAGACAGCAATGGGAGCCATCCTGTAGCTTGCAGTAGCTGTCACAGGACCATGCGTCCTTGCTGGTGAACGTGTCTAGTTACCCCTCCTGTGGCTGTAACTGCCATGTCAGAAAGCATGTGATATGAGGTCACCATGGCACCAGTTTCCCTGCTTCCATTGCTAGCCAATGATGCAGAAGCAGGGCCGGAGAAACACACAGCTTGGTGCTCTTTTCATGGCTTGTTTCCCTAACTAGATGGGGGAACTCCTGTTTTCAGTGGCAGATGTGCATTTTATTTGGATGTCTTATTTGACCCTGTAAGAGCTGAGCTTTGAAGGCGGATGACTTGTGAGTAACAAGAAGATGGATTTGCAAAGCAGGAACCGTCCTGCTCCTTAATGTCTAAAGAGAGGCTTACCTGACCCTGCTTTTTGGCCACAGGTTGGCTGAGGAAAGGGGTTTTTAAAAGGATCATGTGTTAGACAATGAGGTGAACTCTCAGAGAACATTTTTCTTTGCTTTTAGGAGAACAGTGGGGGCACAGAAAAGAAAAGGGAAAGAAAAAAAGGTTATACAACATAATTGTGTTTGTCGAAGACAGTCATGTAGTACAAAATGTATAAGAGAGAATATTTCCCCTTTCATCCCCTTCATTATAATTTTAAGGTATTATCTATAAAATAGAATAGTTCTTATTTCTGTTGGGGTACAATCGTATTCATCATTTAAGTTTTAAGTTTCAAACTCCATAAACTAATCTGTTTTGACTACTACACTAGTTTCATCATTACTACGTATTCAGTACAACATATTTTCACCACTTCTACATATTCATTAGAACCTTTAATAGATTAGCAGTTTATCACGGTGTAAAAGAAAGTCTATTATATATCTCATATCGAGAACCCATTTGAGGCAGACTCAGCACGGTTTCTGTAAGGGAAGATCTTGTCTCACTAACCTGTTAGTGTTCTTTGAGGGGGTGAACAAACATGTGGACAAGGGGGATCCAATAGATATTATTTACCTTGACTTCCAGAAAGCTTTTGATAAAGTTCCTCATCAAAGGCTCCTAAGTAAGCTCAAAAATCATGGGATAGAAGGACAAGTCCTTTTATGGATCAAAAACTGGCTAATTAATAGAAAACAGAGAGTGAGTATAAATGGGCAATTTTCTCAGTGGAGGGTGGTAAGCAGTGGGGTACCGCAGGGATCAGTACTTGGTCCACTGCTTTTTAACTTGTTCATTAATGATTTGGAGATGGGAGTAAGCAGTGAAGTGGCTAAATTTGCGGATGATACAAAGTTGTTCAGGGTGGTGAAAACCAGTGAGGATTGTGAGGCACTCCAAGGGGATCTGTCAAGGATGGGCGAGTGGGCGTCAACATGGCAAATGGGGTTCAATGTGGCCAAGTGCAAGGTGATGCACATTGGAGCCAAAAATCCTAAATATAAATACACATTGATGGGGTCTGAACTGGCAGAGACTGAGCAAGAGAGAGATCTTGGAGTTGTAGTGGATAACTCACTGAAAATGTCGAGACAGTGTGTGACTGCAATAAAGAAGGCCAATGCTATGCTGGGGATTATTAGGAAGGGTATTGAAAACAGATCAGCCAATATAATAATGCCCCTATATAAATCAATGGTGAGACCTCATTTGGAATACTGTGTGCAGTTCTGGGCACCACACCTTAAAAAGGATATTATAGCTTTGGAAAAAGTGCAGAAAAGGGCAACTCGAATGATAAAAGGGTTGGAACACTTTCCCTATGAGGAAAGGTTAAAGCGCTTAGGGCTCTTTAGCTTGGAGAAAAGACGACTGAGGGGTGACATGATCGAGGTTTATAAGATTATGCATGGGAAAGAGCAGGTAAAGAAAGAGGTACTTTTCTCCCTTTCTCACAATACAAGAACTCGTGGGCACTCCATGAAACTGCAGAGCGGTCGGGTTAGAACGGATAAAAGGAAGTACTTCTTCACCCAAAGAGTGATTAACACATGGAATTCACTGCCACAGGAAGTGGTGGGTGCTACAAGCATGGACGGCTTCAAAAGGGAATTAGATAAGCATATGGAGCAGAGGTCCATCAGTGGCTATTAGCCACAAGGTATAGCTAGGGGCTCTGGGGCAAGTGATGCTCTGTCTTCTTGGTGCTTGGGGGGGGGTCAACAGTGGGAGGGCTTCTAATGTCCTGGCCCCACTGCTGGACCTCCTGATGGCACTGGTATTTCTGGCCACTGTGTGACACAGAGTGTTGGACTGGATGGGCCTTTGGCCTGATCCAACATTGGCGTCTCTTATGTTCTTATTTGAGATACCACATTTGGAAGAGATTTTAATTCTACTTCTATTTCATTACCATACATTTGTGTAAGATATTTTCTCACTTTAAGTTTGTCTCCTGCTAGCATAATACACACTCCATCTCTCCTCATATTTCATAATAGACCTGTTTCTCAAATAGGTTGTTAATTTTGCCATTGCTGCACGTTCAGCAAGTTTATTTACTCATTCTTCTAAATGTGGACAGACGTCTAGTTTCCATTTTGCTGCATAAATAGTTCTATCCACTGTCAGCATGTATTTTAATATCTCTTCTTAACATTTTAGTAATTTGTTAGGTATTGGGAATTTAAATTTTAATATGTTCTGTAGTTTTGGTGTATTTCTTTACGATATCTTCTTGCTTTTTTACAAGCCCACCACATATGAAAGAAGGTTCCATCTATGTCTTGACATTTCCAGCATTTTCCTTTGTAGTTTTTATGTGCTCTCTCAATGTCCTTTGGAGTTATAGACTATCTGGAAAACATTTTGTATCAATTCTCTCTTAGTGTCTGGCTGACTGTAAATCTGATATATTTTCCCCATAGTCATTCCCATTGTTGCATAGATATCTGTTCTCTAAGGTTTTGCATCCACTTAATCATACATTTTTCACTTCTGGTGTGCGAACCATATACTCAAAAGTCCATCTCTGATTACGTGACTTCTTTCTTGTGTTATGATCTTTTTAGTTAATTTCTTAATCCATGAATAATTGCGTAGTCCTTCATCAAGTTCTGCTGATTCTAATTTTACTATTCTTTGTCTTGGGTATTTAATCCAGTCCACAATCCAGACCAGACCTGCTGCTTGGTAGTATAATTTCATATTTGGGACTGCTAATCCTCCTCTCTCTTTTTTTCATCTTGTAATATTTTGAAGCTAGGGTTGCCAGGTCTGGGTTGGAAAATACCTGGAGACTTTGGGGGTGGAGCCAGGAGAGGGCGGGGTTTGGGGAGGGGAGGGGCCTCAGCTTGGTCCAATGCCACAGAGTCCACCGTTCAGAGCAGCCATTTTCTCCAGGGGAGCTGATCTCTGTCAGCTGGGGATCAGTTGTCAAAGCGGGAGATCCCCAGGCCCCACCTGGAGGCTGGCAACCCTATTTGAAGCTTATTCTTGGGTTCTTTGCCATTGCGTATAAATTCATTTATCTTGTCTTTGCCACTCTTTCAGTAGTCTTTCTTCTATGTATATAGGTAACATTTGGAGTTTAGTTATGGCGGCGCTTTCATTTTGATTGCAGAAATTCTTCCCAGCCATGAGATTTTTAGTTTTTTCCATCTGAATAAATCTGCTTCTATCAATTTTTCAAAGTTTTTTTGTAGTTTGTTTTAAAAAGATTACAGTTTTGCCCAGTCACATTTATTCCCAAATATTTAATAGGGTCGGTGGCTGTTGAGTACTTTGTGCTTTTGGGACTGCAAGCTCATGAGCAGAGTCACTAGGAATGTAGACAAAGAGAAGGGATATCATCTAAGTATATCACTGCACATCACTGGCAGTCTTCAAGCAGCGGCGGGACAAACACTTGTCAGAGAGGCTTTAGGCTGATCCTGCATTGAGCAGGGGGTTGGACTAGATGGCCTCTCTGACCCCCCCGAATCATGTGATTTTGTATGTATTTGCATATTGCATTTGTTTATTAATGTCCCACTTTCCTCCCCAGTTGGGACTCAAAGTGGCTTCAGAACATTGCACTCCCCCTCCACTTTCTCACAACAGCCTAGTGAGGAAGGCTGGACTGAGAGTTTGTGATGGGCCCAAGGTCACTCAGTGAGCTTCCCTGGCAGAAGTGGGGATTCGAACCCAAGTCACACAGGGTCCTAATCTGCTACTCTATCCATTGCACTACACTGGCTCTCAATGTTGTAGATGGGCAGATTCCTTTGTCCTTCTACTAGCCTTCTTCTTTTTATTTAACATTTTATAAACAATACATATAATACATTCTACTAACTTTACGAATTATCATTCCAAGTTAACAAACACCAAATCTATAGCAGTACCAGGCATTATATATTTTACACAATTATATTAGAATTAATGATTTTAACTTATTCGGAACCACTTCAAGTCACGTCAAATACTCTAACACAATGGACCAAACTTCAACAAAATCCGAATAGGATTGATGGGATTCGTATTGATTTACTTGATAAGTAATCTTGTCCATTATATACATTTCCCATAACTTTCGATGCCACAAAGCAAGTGTTGGTGCATTTGAACAGTTATTGATGTTTTAGCTGCTATTAAAAGGATCCCAATCAGTTTTTTCCTAACTTGAGGAACTGAATCATCCAACCAATAATTTAAAAACAGTACCTCAAAGGCACAACATACCCAGTAATTAACTGTATCTCATCCAGTACCAGTCTCCAGAAATGTTTGATTTTCACACATTGTCACCAGCAATGCACATATGTCCCTATTTCTCCACATTTTCCCCAACATCTAGGTGAGTATGACCCAGAGAGAGGTTCAATGTAAGTCCATTCCTCCAATGGAAGAGCCATTTAATTTGGAGGGAGTGGGGTGTAAATATTTTAATAAATAAACTTTTCTCCATGGAGAGGTACGTGAGTGTCCCACCCCACTGACTCCCAAATTCTAACAGGGATCTGAAGTCCAAGTTTGCCACATCTTTACTTTGATTCTGGAGCAAGGCAGAAGAGGTGGATGAAGCAACCGCTCTCATTTTTCTTCCTTGCGTTCATTTGCCTGAGGCTGATTCGGGCACCTCAGATGGAAAACCAGCCCAGCTGTCTGCAGGTCACAGTGCCCCACTTGCCACTGAAACACCGTTGGGTTTGTTGGCATATTCCCTCTTTCTGGTCTCTCTTCCTCCCTACCAATGCTCCCTCTAAGCCGTGGAGTCTTGTGAGCAAAAATTCTACTTTGTGAGCTACTGGCATTAAAGTTGTCAGCGAGCGATTTGGCTACTGCATAATTTAGTTTGCTCTGGAGCCATCCCTTCCCGAGCTAAGAAAAAAATGTGTGAGCCGGAGGCTAAAAAACAGTGAGCTAGCTCACACTAACTCAGCTTAGAGGTAGCACTGGTCCCACCCTGCTCAACGGTTAGCTGCTCGATCAAAAGGCCTGAGAACTTGACCCAGATCCTGGAGATACTTGTCTTCAGGCTTGTTCCTCTTGGGGTTTGTTCTGATCGCTATCGACCGGTAAAGAAAGGTATTGGCCATGCAGCCAGTGATTCAGGAGGCTTTGCCACGCTGGGCCAAATCAAAACAATCCATCCGCTTCTTTCAGGATGCCTTCCCCTCTTTTGGCTGACTCAGAAGCGGTTTTCCTTTTGCAGGCTGGGCTAGAGAAGAACTTCTTGTTCTTCTTAACGTCCCTTACGCAGGCCGCAAATCTTATTTATTGCCAGAATACAGGGGAGACTAGATAAGTTTGCCACTCTCCTGAGAGTTCAAGCCAGGCTGGTTTAAAGCGCCAGTGGAGGTGGGAGGGAGCTTGACAGAGAGCCTCCTGTCTCAATACTGTTGTGCATATACAGAGTGAATAACGCAGCACAACACTTGTATATTAACTTTAAAAGCAGACTTTATTTACTAATGAGGAAAAGGTTACTGGGAAATTAAAGAAACAAACAAAGGGTAAACATCCTCTCTGACTGCTCTCAGGCTGCTAAACCTCATGTGAGAATGGGAAGAAGAAGAAGAAGAAGAAGAAGAAGAAGAAGAGGAAGAAGAAGAAGAAGAAGAAGAAGAAGAAGAAGAAGAAGAAGAAGAAGAAGAAGAGGAGGAGGAGGAGGAGGAGGAGGAGGAGATTGGAATGCAGCCCATTCTGCTCCCTCAGAATTCTACCAGGTCATTTGGATTAGACGAGGCAATTGGCTGTCTTTTGTGTTTTTCACATACATTTATATTTGAAATTGGGGGGGGGGGCACAGGGGGGACCAGAAGGTAGCCTCGCCTGGTGTGCAAAAAAAACCTGGCAGCGGCCCTGCCCATCAGACCCGTCTTGACGGCTCTTGAAGTCTCCCAGAGAATCCTGTGCTCTTCCTGTTACCCAAAGAGTGCCAGCCTCCTTGCAAACAAACAAGTTGACCCCTTTTTGTGTCCTCGTAAAAATAATAATTAAATGAGTGGCCGGTATGTTCTCAGCTGTGGGGAACATTCAAGAAAGAGAAAGCAAGGAAGCGGATGTACTTTTTGCGTTGAGAAATGCCAGACTGTTGACCTATTTGCTTTAGCCGTACTGGAAGAGCCTGTTCTAAAAGCAAAATCGAGCGATGGCTGAAGGGTGTGCAGAATCCCCTTGAGGATCTTGGCTCCTCTTAGCGAACCGTCTTGGCTTCCCTTGAGCTTCGCCTGGGAAGGAACTCTCGAATTCAGCTTTCTGTGAAATTAGAGGGGGCAACTAATTATTGTAGCTGACTGCATTCCTCTCTCATCCTCCATGTGTCCTCAAAGCCTTCAGTGTGACTCAGTCATATTTAAGAGCAGTTGAAAAAGGCGTTTTGAAGCATTTAGCAGAAAGCAGTATTTCAAGAGGGCAGCCGTGTTGGGTCTGTAGTAGAACAGCTAGGTTTGAGCTAGGGTTGCCAGACCCCTGGGTGGGTCAGGGTTCCCCCAATTTTGAGGGCTCCAAAATTGAGGCCGGCAGGGAAAGCCCCACCCCAAACAGCCCTTCCCACGACGACATGGTCGGTGCGATGACGTCACCTGGAAGTGACATCATCACGCCAGGTTTGTCGACTCATCGACGCTAGAGCATGCACAAGAAGACTCCAGGATAGGCCCAGGAGGGCCCCCCCAATAAAAGCCAGATAAGACCTGGCAACCCTAATTTGAGCCCAGTAACACCTTAGAGACCAAAACAGTTTCGGGGGATGAGTTTTCAACAGGCAAAACTCCTTTCGTCGGGTATTAGACTCTCGAAAGCTCATACCCTGAACATCTTATTGGTTGCTAAGGTGCTCCTGG
Organism: Gekko japonicus; assembly: GCF_001447785.1. Classification (NCBI taxonomy): domain Eukaryota; kingdom Metazoa; phylum Chordata; class Lepidosauria; order Squamata; family Gekkonidae; genus Gekko; species Gekko japonicus. The sequence continues at coordinate 243,539 of NW_015166420.1, forward strand.
ACTTGAATCTGAGCAGTGTCATCCCAAATGCTTTCTGGAAGAGAAAGATCTCACCGGCTGCCTCAAAGGTTGGTGGATGGATTCTAGGAGGGCTTTCTAGGAGGGAGCTGCTTGCAGCAGGAGCCACTGTAGAAAAGGCCCTTCCAGAAAACGAACTAACTTCAGATGGTCATGGAATCCAAAGAGCACAAAAGCCCTGTTGGGATCAGACTGAGGGTCCATCTAATGCATGGCTCCTGCTGTCACGTTGGTCTCTGGAAGTTCACAGGCAGGACACAAAGTCTGTGTGTCTGTCCCCCATAATCTGATCCTCCATGGTAGACTGCCTCTGAACACTGAGGCTCCATTTAGCTGTCTTGGTTTACGGCTTATTTACTTCATTTGTATCCTGCCTTATGTCTTCCTCCTCTCCTCCATTTTATCCTCACGGCAATCCTGTGAGGTAGGTTAGGCTGAGAGTGTGCAACTTGCCCAAGGGCACGCCAGAGTAGGGATTTTAAATAGTTTCCCAAACCCTAGTCCGATGCTTTAATCACTACACCGCACTGCCTCTCACACACCATAGCTGCCATTGGCAAACGCATTTCTGGTATGGTACAAGGCTTCTCCGATCCTGTGATGCACTTCTGTCAGCGAACAAGCGCATAGGATTGCACAACAAATGTGCATGTATTGAGTGAAACCTGTCGCACATAAAGGCTTTTAGGGCAAAGTGAGGTTTTAAAACACCTCAACTGCGGGAGTGACTTTCTCACTGCAAATGCAACAGGCGCTCGCATGCTCACAATTTAGATAAATAAATACAAATCTGGAACTGCTCCGTAGGCTGTTCCACAACCAGCTGCCAGCTTCGCCTTCCCTTGACAGCTCTGTCTTAAAACAGACCCTTGGAGGTCACCCCTGTAAACCCTGGCCCTTTGTGACACCCTACGGAAAGAGCCAGGGATATTGCTGATTCTCCAGATGCCGTTTGCGAGGCCCTTTCAACTTGCCTTTCTTGGCTTTCATTAGCCATGAAGACAGCCCGTGTTTAAGAAGAGGAGGAGGAGATTGGATTTATACCCTGCCCTTCACTAGCCGAAGGAGTGTCAGAGCGGCTTACAATCTCCTCTCCCTTTCCCTCCCCACAACAGACACCCTGGGAGGTAGGGTGGGGCTGAGAGAACTCTCTCAAGGACTGCCCTTGAGAGCTCTAAGAAAACTTGTAACTGACCCAAGGCCACACCAGCAGCTGCATGAGGAGTGAGGAATCAAACCCGGTTCTCCCAGGTTAGAGTCCGTGCTCCTAACCACTACACCAAACTAGGAGGCTCAGATTCCAGTCCCTGCTTGGTCATGAAACTCACAGGCTGGCTGATCATTCTCACTAAGCCTATCCTACCTCGGAAGGCTGTTGTGGAGATAAAATAGTGGGAGACAGCCATGTTTGCCATCCTGGGTTCCTTGACAGTGGGGTGAGATAAAAATGGATAGATAAAGGAAGTCGCTTCGAGAGTTCTTGACCTGAGGAAACTCAAATCAGATGTGGGGAGTTAATGTTCTTAACATGAGACTTCCTTTCCTTTTTGTTCTTTGTCTTTAAAAAGCCCAACCAAACTGTCCTTGAGATATTTTCATGCATGCGCCAGCTTCCATGCAAGAATGCCAGTGAGATAGCAAAGGACCAGTATTTATAGGCCAGGATGGGGCTCCCTTTTTAACGGCATCCATAAAAAGGTCGTTATTTTTCGTTTGGTGCGTTCCCGTGCTGATTTATTCGCCTGTCCCGTCCCTTGGTGTTCGCTCTCATTTAGGCAGCGCTGACTGATACGTCGCCTCCCTCTCCTCATCGTTAAATGACTTAGACAAGGCATGCAGCATGGGAATACCTTCTCCCCCCCCCCCACTCCCAACTTCAGCAAGAAGATCTGCTTTCAAAAAGAAGCAGTCGTTTGGTACTGAAATGGGACCCAGGGTGAGAATGAACAAACCGCCAATGGGGTGCTGAGAGCCAGCGTGGTGTGGTGGTTAAAGGGTTGGACTAGGATCTGGGAGACCCATGTTCAGTTCCCGCTTGGGCCATGGAAGCTCGCTGGGTGAATTTGGGCCAGTCACCCACTCTCAGCCTAACCTACCTCACAGGGTTGTTGTGAGGATAAAATTAGGGTTGCCAGGTCCTACCTGACGGCCGGCAGGGTCCTTTCCGGAATCTTCTGCTGCGCACACTTCAAAACCATAGAGTTTGCCCAAAAACTAGAGTGTCACACCCCCTCCCCCCCGATATAGGCAACGTGATGATGTCACTTCTGGCTGGCGGCAGATCAAAGCCCTCAAAAGCAGGGGAACCTCTGCTAGGACCTGGGGGCTGGGGACCCTAGATAAGATGGAGGAGAGGGGACTGATGTAAGTAAATAAATGGAGTATAAATAAACAAATGCCACACATACTCATGCGTCGTGAATGCGAAGAAGGGGAGTATCTCTGGTGTTATAATTCCAATGTAGAGACCGTCCATATCCCGGTGAGAAATTGAATCAGGGTCTGAGGGTACGTCCGGCTCCTCGGGATGGTGGGTGTTCTCCCATGTGCAGAAGGGGAGCACGCTGTGCAACTTCTCCTCCGGCATTCAGGGCCTGCAAGACGGAGCTCTTCCGCCAGGCCTTTGAGTAGGAGCCGCCACCCCACTATTCCACCACCATCGTGGTGCCTTAAAGGATGCACCGACGAGGCCCTGAGGAAGAACCTGGACAATGTAAGGAAGATCCAATAAACCATTTCCACGGGGCATAAATATCATGGGAGTACCACCTGGAACTCTGTTGATTCCATCTTGGACGTATGAGATCAGCAATTGATTGAGCACCGTTGTTTTAAGTGTTGGGTGTTTTTATGATGTTTTTTATGTTTTTAATTATGGCATGGCGAATCACCTTGCCCTGGTTAGCCGCCCTGAGCCCATTGGGGAGGGCGGGATACAAATGTGAAAATAAAATAAAATAGAAGGATTGACTTCTCAAAGCCTTCACCCTTTGCCTGGTCAACGGAGGAAACCAAAGGCTAACTTTAGTGACTCAAAGCCTGGTAGGTAGGGGGTCCCTGGCCTTTTTGAGCCCTTTGGGAGTTCTAACTTAGCACGGTGGGTGCATAGGGATGCCAGCCTCCAGGTGGGACCTGGGGATCCCCTGGAATTGCAGCTCATCGCAAACTAAGAGAGCGGTTAGGTTCCCCTGGAGAAAATGGATGCTTCGGAGGGTGGACTCTATGGCAGTCTACCTCACTGAGATCCCTGTCCTCCTGCCTGGCTCCATCCCCACATCTCCAGGAGTTTCCCAGCCTGGATCTGGCAACCCTCCCCCACATCTCCTGCCAATGGCCAAGGGGGACCTGGCAACCCTATGGGTGCTGCCAAACTATTGTCCCACAAAACAGCTGCTCTTGGAGGTAGAGCCAAGCCATACAGTTGCTGCTGCAGCTTACCTTCATTCACCCAGTGAAGATCCTTATTTTGTGGTGGCAGCTGAAGCAAGTTTTTAAAAAATCCACACAGCCAATCAAATCTCTCCAACAGAAGCCCTACTTAGCCCTGCCAGCATTCTAAAAACACTCAATGGCCACCCGTTCGGGACCCCTGGTCTAGATTCTGGGTCAGCCACCTCTAACACATCATTCGTTCAGGGTGGTGGATGTATTTGTGTGTAACCCAGTCTTCCTTGGACTTTGCCACTTAGAGTGTGCATCTGTGTGTGGGGTGGTGGCAGAATGTAATTATAGGATTCTACAAACAAAATATGATGACAACACAAAATGGTGGAACAGAATTCGAATCCAGAGCACCGTAAAGACCAATAAGATTTGTAGGATATAAGCTTTTGAGAGTTACGGCTCCCTTTGTCAGAGAGCTTTGGCTCTTGAAAACTTTATACCTTGGAAATATTGTTGGCCTTTAAGGTGCTGCTGGGTTCGAATCCTGCTCTTCCGCTGCAGGCCAACTTGGCTACTCACTTGAAACTAGGTGGGGGCTCCTCCTTCCTCTCACAAGAAGCTTCCTTCCCAGTCATGTCAACCTGAACCTCGGGGAGAGCTCTGGAGCGTTGCATAGTGGAAAGCATGTGTACCTAGAATCATAGAATGCCGGGGTGGTCAGTTTATACTGGCGTCATTTGGCTGCGTGCCAAGGGATGTGCTGCACGCATATGTACAGGTCTCTCCCCCCCCCCCCCCCCCCCGCCCAGTCTCTGCCCCGGCGACCGAACTCGAATATCTCTGGGACGACAGCGCCTGTCAGCTCTTGATGTAATGGACCCACCAAAGCGGGGAGAGCAGAGCGTGATCTCACTCGGTTCGGCGCGTGTGATTTGTAGCCTGCGTGTGATGAGTCTGGATGTGGCAATCCATTTGGCTGTTGAACTGCCCTCGAGGACTCTGGCATGGGTGGGCCTGGGGAGGAGGAGGAAGAAAAACACACCGGGTGCCACAGAATGTCCAGCACATCATGGGGGGCTGCGAGGACCAGAGTCAACCCAGTACCCCATTGTATATAAGAACATCAGAAGAGCCCTGCTGGATCAGACCAGTGGCCCATCTAGACCAGCATCCCATCTCACACAATGGCCAACCAGGTACTCTGGAGGGCCAGTAGCAAAGCATAGAGGCCAAGGCCTTCATAAGAACATCAGAAGAGCCCTGCTGGATCAGACCAGTGGCCCATCTAGACCAGCATCCCATCTCACACAATGGCCAACCAGGTACTCTGGAGGGCCAGTAGCAAAGCATAGAGGCCAAGGCCTTCATAAGAACATCAGAAGAGCCTTGCTGCTCTGACCTGGATAGCCCAAGCAAGCCCAGTCTCATGAAATCTCAGAAGCTAAGCAAACTCTGGCAAGTACTTGGATGGGAGACCTCCTTGAAATACCAGAGGTGGGAAGTGGGGGCAGGCTTTATTCAGCCACGTCTCTGAATATCCTCCAGGCCCCCAATAGGGGTCAGTCACTAGAGGTCGCCATGACTTCCAGGTGCACACACACTCACATGCACAGGCACATGCACACATTAAAAAACGAAGAAGACCCCTGCTGGATCAGACCAGCAGTCCATCTAGTCCCGCATCCTGTCTCACACAGCGGCCAACCAGTTCCTCTAGAGGGCCAACAACAGGGCATAGAGGCCGAGGCCTTCGTTAGAACATCTGAAGAAGACCCCTGCTGGATCAGACCAGTGGTCCATCTAGTCGAGCATCCCGTCTCACACAGTGGCCAACCAGTTCCTCTGGAGGGCCTGTGCCGTTTGGGGAATGCGTCTCCTGTTGTCAGTTCAGTACTGATGATTGTGTGGACATGAAGCCGCCTTCTACTGAATCAGACCCTCGGTGCATCAAGGTCAGTCTTTTCTGCTCAGACTGGCAGCAGCTCTCCAGGGTCTCAGGTGGAGGCCTTTCCCCTCACCTACGGCCTTATTCCTTTAAACTGGAGATGCCAGGGATCGAACCTGCGGCCGTCTGCCTGAAATCCCTTGATAGTTTTTGCCGCTGCAGCCGCTTTTGCTTGAGGGATGGACAAATGCCTCCCCCCCCCCCCCCCCCCCACCCCCGCCGCCTGTTTTCTTCAGACCTCTGTGGCTCTCCTGCTCCGTCTGCGCTGCTGCTGCTGTCGCCGCTGCAACCGCTCCTTGCTTTGCATATTGGATTTTATTTTATATGTTAAGGAAGGGCAGAGGGTCGGGACAGGTTTATGGTGACTGCATCGATCGGGGAAATTTAATACAATCCCTGCAGCGGCGGAAGGATCGTTAGGGGATGGCAGGATGAGCCAGACTCTCTATTTTTTCCTCTCCGTGGCAAGCAGTCCTCTTCTGTAGTATTTCATCTCTTGTTTATCTTCGGGGCCTCCCAAATTTGTGCATGGGCAAAGGCTTGTGTGGGTGGCCAGTGCCCAGGATGACAGCAAGGATGGGGCTGGGAGGAAGGGGCCCAGATGGAGCGGGGGGGGGGTACCGTACCTGGGGCCTGGGCGGCAGATAACAGGGGGGGGGGGCGTCAGGTGCAAAAATGACATTATTTGGGAAAGAATCACCCTCCAGCAATGCTCCCTCTAAGCTGCGGAGTCTTGTGAGCAAAAATTCTACTTTGTCAGCGACTGGCATTAAAGTTGTGAGCGAGCGATTTGACTACTGCATACATTCGTTTGTTCTGGAGCCCTCCTTCCTGAGCGAAGATAAAAATGTGTGAGCCAGGGGCTAAAAAACTGTGAGCTAGCTCACACTAACTCAGCTTAGAGGGAACACTGCGCCTCCAGTCCCCTCACATGATTGTCCCCAGTACAAACTGGGACCCCAAGCAGTCACAATGTAAATTTAAAAACAATAGCAGAGAAATACATTTTCAGATCTGTGGCTCAGTGGTATTGCATCAGCTCGGCCAGGTTCAATCCCTGGCATCTCCAGTTAAAGGATCAGGCAGGAGGTGATGTGAAGGAGCTCCGCCTGAGACCCTGGAGAGCCGCTGCCTGTCTGAGTAGACAAGACTGACTTTGGTGGACTGAGGGTCTGATTCAGTATAAGGCAGCTTCAGGTGTCCCTAATGGACTTCGGGATCCGTTCTCGACAGGCCTTATCTCCTTTCCCAACAGAGGTTCGAATTCCCTACTGTTGTTGTGGTTGTTCAGTCGCACGGTTGAGTCCGACTCTTCGCAACCCCATGGACCACATCACACCAGGCCCCTCTGTCTTCCGCCGTCCTCCAGTGTTTGCTCAATTTCATGTTCGTTGCATCGATAACACTGTCTAACCATCTCATCCTTTTCCGTCCTCTTCTTCTTTTACCTTCAACCTTTCCCAGCATCAGGGTCTTCTCCAGTGAGGGCTCCCTTCTCATTTGGTGGCCAAAGTATTTGAGCTTCAGCTTCAGGATCTGGCCTTCCAGGGAACAGTCAGGGTTGATTTCTTTTAGGATTGACTGATTTGATCTCCTTGCACTCCAAGGGACTCTCAAGAGTCTTCTCCAGCACCATAGTTCAAAAGAATCTATTTTTCGGCGCTCAGCCTTCCTTATGGTCCAACTCTTGCAGCCATACATGACTACTGGGAATACCATCGCTTTGACTGTATGGACTTTTGTTGGCAGGGTGATTCCCAGCTTTTTTTGCAGACTAGGCGAGGATACCTTCTGGCGCCCCCCCCCCCCAGTGCGCCCACCAATTTTCAAACATAAATGCATTTTAGGATCCATCTTGAAAATGCCAACAGATGAGGAAAAGATCTGCATGCCGTGTAGAACTGTCTGGGCACACCTGTTCCCCACCAAACATCTCAAAAGCCTCATGTCTTAATTTTGAGAAGCCTGAAGGAACAGAAATCTTTTCTTCTGCCTCTAAAAAACAGCTTGATGTGCTCTCTGGGAGATAACCTTGCAGAGGATCTCTGCCCTTAGAAGCTGCCCAAGCTGTGTCTGCAGAAGATGGCACACTAAATACTTGGATGGGAGACCTCCTTGGAATACCAGCAGTCGGGAGGCGGGGGCAGGCTTTATTCAGCCACCTCTCTGAATATCCTCCAGGCCCCCAGTAGGGGTCAGTCACCAAAGGTCACCATAACTTCCAGGGTCACACACACACATGAAAAATCCAAAAAAATCCCCAAGCATAAGAAGAGCCCTGCTGGATCACACCTGTGGTGTATCTAGTCCAGCATCCTTCTTGTCTTGCACAGTGGCCAACCAGTTCATCTGGTGGTCCAACAACAGGGCATAGCAGTCAAGACCTTCATAAGAACCCAAGAAGGACCCTGCTGGATCAGGCCAGTGGTCCAACTACTCCAGCATCCCATCTCATGCAGTAGCCAACCAATTCCTCTGGAGGTCCAACAATAGGGCACAGAGGCCAAGGCTGTTGTCCCCTGGCACTGGGGTTCAGAGGTTTACTGCCCTTGAATGTGGAGGTTCCCTTTAGTCACCATGGTTAGTAGCCACTGACTATCTCATGGTTATGTGATCAACCGGGGTCTCACCTTTTAAAAAGCTCTGTTTCTCTGTTTGACTGCAAGGGGGCACAGGGAAGAAAATGGTTTCGGGCTTTCCTTCCATGGCATTTTTACCACCAGAAATGATGTTGGGGGGGCCTGTTTGCCCCTTCTTCTGGCATGTGTCCATTGCACATGGAGCATGAGGAAGGGACAGACAGCCCCCCACCCCGGTACCATTTCTGGTGGCAAAATCCTGCAGGAGGGAAGCCAAAAGCTCTCCCTTGGCCAAGCCCAAACAGAGACTGAGAGCTTTTGAATGGTGAGTTGTGTGTATTGTGTGTATTGTGTACTATAGCCTTTAGCAAGGTCTCACTGCAAGATTCCACAGCTTAGCACTGGACCCTGGTGCTCTTGCTGGCAATTCTCTGCAACCGGGCTGTGTCGTCCAGACAGGCAAAGGGGTGCTGTACCGTCACAGCAGCCACCCCAACAGGTGAGCATTGCCCGAGGAAGGTCTCTCCTCCTCTTCCTCCTCGTCTGAGCCTTTGCTCTGCTCCAGGCGAAGTGGGTGGTACAGGAGGGGTTAAAAGCCGAGCAGAAACTTTGCCGCTGCCGCCTCCCCCCCCCTGGGATGGAAGCAGAGGCCGGCAGGTGCAGCGAGGGATCCCGGGCTGTGGCTGCCTGCAGAAAAGCCCCACCTGGCGGAGCCCAGCTTGCCGCAGCCCACTCTCCCTGCCAGACAGCCAGGATTCGCGCCCCCTGCCTGGCTGCCGCCGCCTTCCACAAAGGCCAGCCCGGGGTGGCGTGGAAAAGTCCAGACTGCTGCCCAGCCGGGGCTGTGGACTCTTCCAGCCGCCTCTCTGCCACAATGCCGAGCCCGGACGCCTTCCCGCGGTGGGAGGGAGGCAACGCGCTGGGGCTGCCCGCCCGGGGAGACACCGGCACTCCTGGCTCCAGCAGCAGCAGCAGCGTGAGAGTTGTGAGCAGGGCTTTTGGCAGGGGCAGGGGTGGGGGCTTTTGCCGGGGTGGGGGGGAGGGCGGCAGGCACCCTCCCCTAGGAGCCGCCCTAGGCAAAAGTCTAATTTGCCTAGTGGGTGGGCCGGCCCTGCCTATACCCCATGTGTATTTATGTTTTCCCCTCCCCATCACACCTTTCTTTCCCACCCTTTGATATTCCATTGCTGTAACTACTAAGGCTTGGAAGTAGAGTTACCAACTCTGTGTTAAGAAATTCCTGGTGATTTAGGGGTGGAGCGTGGGGAGGGGAAGCGAGAGAGCTCAGAAGGGGTGTGGTGCCATAGAGTCCGCTCTCTGAAGCGGCCATACTCCCCACGGGAACTGATCTCTGCAGATCTAGTGTGATTCTGGGAGAATGCATTCCCCGCCTAGGGAATGGCAACTCTGTGCCCTCTACCAGAGGTTTACAATTGCGTGTGGGTCTGGTCTTTGAAGAGTTAGAGCTCAGGTCCGTTTTACAGAAGCGGGTGGTTTCAGTTTGGTGTAGTGGGTAGGAGCGTGGACTCTAATCTGGGAGAACCGGGTTTGATTCCCCATACCGTCACATGCAGCTGCTGGTGTGACTTTGGGTCACTCACAAGTTCTCTCAGAGCTGTTCTCTTAAGAGCAGTCCTCTCAGAGCTCTCTCAGCCCCACCTACTTCCCAGGGTGTCTGTTGAGGAGAGGGGAAGGGAAAGGAGATTGTAAGCCACTCTGAGACTTCCAGGTAGTGAAGGGTGGGGTATAAATGTAATCTTCATTAAGAACTGGCTGTCAGCGTTCCCACCTCTGGACTAAGGCTCTTTGGGAGCATCTATAAAACAATGTAAACACCTGGCTGCCCATCTTCCTTCCAGCGACGGTCGGATTGAGGTTATCTTTCCTACCCCAGAGGTCATCTCACACTTATATGGCCTCTCGAGCTCCATTTCCCGTAAGCTACGGAGCTATCCTGTTGCCGTGGGTGAATCATTATATTGCCATTACAGAGGATGGATTAGGACAGTCGGCCTTTTGAGAGAAGGCAAACGAACTATTAGTCCCATTAAATGTAGACAATAGATTAATCGGGCCATTCAGCGGAGACATTAACAACGGGTTTTTTATTTTGTGTTGGTCTGTATATCCAGCCGCACTTCCCCTCCCCCCCTTTGTAACCGCATCTTTTGCAAGGACTGTGGCATTCAAGCTGAACCTTGAGGCTAGTGCTGCGTCTAGAGTCCCCTGGCTGGGGGTGGGGGTGGGGGCTGTTGCAGCAGAAATGCTCTTAAGTGTCAGAAACCTTCCAGGAATATAAAGCTGCTGTCTCACCACCCTGTAGGGACTGCTAAATGGATGTGGTGGTGGAATGTGCCATCAAGTTGTACCTGATGTATGGCAACCGTGTAGGGTTTTCAAGGCAAGAGACGTCCAGAGGTGGTTTGCCATGGCCTGCCTCTGCCTAGCGACCCTGGACTTCCCTTGGAGTTCTCCCATCCAGGTACTAACCAAGACTGACCCTGATTAGCTTCTGAGGTCTGACAAGATTGGGGTAGCCTAGGCCGTGCAGGTCAGGTCAAAAGGATGTATTGATGGAACATTGGTGCGTAATGAATGTTTAACTTTGGCTGCTGTTGAGTTTGGTGCCTCCTCCTCCTCCTCTTCTTCGTTGTTTTCCTCCTCCTCCTCTTTTTCTTCTTCATCTTCCTCCTCCTCCTCTTTTCCTCCTCCTCCTCCTTCATCTTCGTCTTCTTTCTGTTGCATTTTTATCCTGCCCAGAGCCTAGGGCAGTACACACCCAGCTCCCCTCTCCCACAGCTCATCCTCACAACCACCCTAAGTAGGTTAGGCTGAGAGAGTCTGGCTGGCCCAAGAGCAGCCAGAAAGCTTCAGTCAGAGGCGGGATTTGAACTCATTATAACCGCACTGGCTCTCTCTTCTATTTGTGGGGAGTTTTCTGATTTAGGGGAGGGGCCTGCAAACGCACTCACCAATTTCCGTGTGTGTTTATTTACGCGAGCTCATGCCTGGACACAAAGGGAGAGATGGGGCTTGTTTTTGACCTCACATCGGTTTTGGGAGGGTCTCAGAAGCCGCTATGGCTAACAGTTAACCGGCGACTTCCCCCAGCCTCAGCTCTGGGTTGCAGCCATGACCTGAAATGCTGCCCGTTGTCCACAAACGTGAGCCAAGCCAAGAGGATTTCCGTTTCCACCCAACCTTGCCAGCTTCATCCCCCCCCCCTCCTTTTCTTGTTACGCTGATGGCAGCTTTTATCTCTGTCCTTTGTCCCCGACATCCAGATATCGATTGGCACGGTTAAGAAGAACTGATAATTGCCTCAAATTAATCCCGTAAACTCCTTTAGATATGTTTTGCATAATAGATCTCAAAAGCGGCATCTAGACAAGGATAAGCCTCCCAGTCGCTGGCCCGGGTGCCATGTGGGGGTGGGGTGGGGGTGTTACATGTACACATGCGGAAACCAGCGCCTTTCTCACCTAAGAGATTTCCTTAGGCGGGTGCTTCTTTGGGGGAGGGGGTGCCCCACTGCATAGCAAGAGGCAGGAAGGTTGTGGCTGAAATGCCTTTGGAAGGCCTGACGTGTCCTGCGAAAAACCCGGTCTGTGGAAGTCCAGCGATAAGAGCAGCTGACTCAAAGTCCACCTTTGTCTGCGCGGCGCCTTGTGAAAATCCAGGGCCAGATGCCCGTCCACAGCTCCTCCACCTAATGACTTTTCTGTCATAAACTTTATCTGATTAAGCAAAGCGCTGGGCTAGAGATTAGCCCCCCTCCCCCATCCACTCCGGGGAGGGGGTTCATTGGAGTAGGTCTGCAGCGCCTCTGGCCCGAGCTGGGGAGGGATGTGATGCTGGGGGGGGGGGACATCTACTTAAAGGGAGATGACTGCTAGACAGTCAGTCAGATAGTGCACTGCTCCGGTGGCACCAACAGTTAGAGGTCAGGGCATCCTCTGCTGAACCGGAGTGGATGGTCATGTGTTGCAGCTTGCCAATGCACAGAACGAGGCCATTGGTCATGTGAGTATAAGAGTCTCCATGTGGCATCTCCTTGGCATGACTCTTGATCACTGTACGAGTTCCTTTGTGTTCCTAGGAATGTTTGGAGGCCAGGCCAAATCAGGGAAGGGAGGAGGGGTTGAAACCTTCGCTGTTGGGCCTCCCTCAAGGTGACAATTCAACAGTTTATTTCGGCATTCTAATAGTTCTGAGCGCCAGATTGCAGAGAGCGTAGCAAAAAGGGGGTCGGCCATGTTAGGCTTTTGGGTCCATCCAAATGAAAACGAGACTTGGTCTAGTCTTAAAAGTTCCTTAATGGAGCAGATGGGGCGCCCTGCTAGTCCAGAAACACTCTGCTCAAAATGGGGTGGTTTTTCATTGCCTTCTGCTGATGCTGGACAAGGCCGTCAGCGCGGTAGCCTCTTTGTGGGCTGCCCAGTGGCACATGGCTGGCTGATGCTGCAAACAGTGCAGACCTTTTTGGTCTGATCCAGCATAGCACCTCTTGCCCGAAGGAAGAAAGCAGCATGGGTTAACCTAGGACTGTCTTGAAGCCTGAGAGGCAATCAGGGATCTGCCATTTTTAGAGAGCTCAGTGGGATCCTGTGTTGTTTCTTTCTTGGAATAGGCTGTGGACGCTTGATTTATGGGCAGACGTGTAAGTCTGGAGGTTCCATTTTAGGACTTGAATGGGAGGCCACTAAGGAAGTCCAGGGTCACTGTGCAAAGCCAGGCAAACCACCTCTGTTTGTCTCTGCCCTGACCTGGATGGCCCAGGCTAGCCCAATACTCATCCGATTTTGGAAGCTAAGCAGGGTCAGGCCTGGTTAGTACTTGGGTGGGAGACCACCAAGGAAGTCCAGGGTCACTATGCAGAGCCAAGCAACGACAAATCATGTCTGTTGATATCTTGGCTTGAAAACCCTGTGGGAGTCACCAGAAGTCAACTGCAAACTGATGGCACTTCCTACCACCGTGGGCACCAGCCAATCCTTCAGGGCAATCCGCTTAAAAGACAGAAGATGGAAGAAGGTACTCCCCCATTGCAGTTGGCAGGAGCACATTGTTGGAAGGAAAAAAAAGATCTTATCACCATCGGGAACTACGACTATGGTGTAGACCGAAATGTCTATATTACAGCAAAAATAATACAGTGAAAATTCGGTAAAGGTGAATGCTTGACAGCCCCTGGCGAGTTCTGTGAAGAAGACCTGAAAATAGATGGTGTTGATATTATTGTCTGGCACTTTCTCCAAGTAGCTAAAGACGGTGCACGTAATTCTCCCATTTCCCATTTTATCTTCTCAACAATCCTTGTGGGGCAGCTTAGACTGGTGGACAATGTTCCCTCTAAGCTGTGGAGTCTTGTGAGCAAAAATTCTACTTTGGAAGCTACTGGCGTTAAAGTTGTGAGTGAGCAATTTGGCTACTGCATACATTAGTTTGCTCTGGAGCCATCCTTCCTGAGCTAAGGCAAAAATGTGTGAGCTGGAGGCTAAAAAAACTGTGAGCTTGCTCACACTAACTTGCTTAGAGGGAACACTTCTGGTGGAAGGTCCCCTAGTGACCTTCATGGCCAAGTGTGGATTTGAACCCGAGTTTCCTAATCTGACATTTCTCTCCACTATACCACTGGCTGTCCATCTAGCATGTCTCCACTTTCTTTACCTCTGGCTGTCGTTACTTCCGTTTAGGTGACTGTCAATGTTGACTTAGACCCGTCTTAGAATTTTCGGGCAAAATTCATCTATCATTGCCAAAGTTCCCATTTGAGTGTAGCCATTCACCCAGTTTTCTTTGTGGGTGCTCTTTACGTCTGTTGTCTTCGTTCATTTATTTCTGTTTGTTTGTGAAAGTGATTTTTAAAATGTGCGGTGCAGGAGGAGGAGAAGAGACGAAGAAGTACCCAGGCAGTATTCGGGTGTGTGTGGGGGTGCCGGGCCATTTGTCCAGCTGTGTTGATAGGGCATGCGGGTGAACCTTTTTAAGTTTAGGGATTCCTCTTGACACAGGAGCAATAAAAACGAGATTGGCGTAGCTCAGAAATAGCGTTGTAAGCTGATCCAAACGACTCTGAAGAGTGGGATATAAATGTTTTTAATAGGTGAATGAAACTTGCTGTGGAGGCTTCTTGGCCCAGGAGATATTCTCTTAAAGGCCCATGGTGGAAAAGGTTGTGACCTGGGGGAGGAGATGTCCTCCACAGCCCTTGGGAGCCTCCTAGAATGACCCCGGGCGCTGTGCTTTAGCTAGATGTCTCCCTCCCAGTGTTTCCTGTCTGTCTTGTGAAAAATGTTCTATAAAGCCGGGATGTTGTCTGAGCTGGGTTGAGGGCAGAATGCCTTATGTACCCCTTGGGTATATTGGAATATCAGGCTGAAGACAGGCAGGAATTTGTAAGTGGTGCATACAGTCTTAAAGATGCTTCACTTTTCTTGAGGTTTCTATTGTCTCATAGTCACTTCTGGTCAAACAGGGTGTGCTGGTTTTTAGGGAAAAATACAAAAACCTAAACAGCCTGTTTACTGGTGGTGGAAGTCAGGCAGTCCAAGATTTTATTGCTGCCACCTCACCCCAATTATCTTCTAAAGTTCTAGAACAGAATAATAAAATGGCAGCTCACGGAGACAGATTGAGATGGGTAGCTGTGTTAGCCTGTCTGTAGCAGTAAAAAAGAGCAAGAGTCCAGGAGGACCTGAAAGACGAACAAAATTTGCGGCAGGGGAGGAGCTTTGGTGAGTCATACTCTTGCCCTTTTCTACCGGCAGCTTGTGGTTTGTGTTGCAAATGGCCGCAGTTCTCTGAAATACCCTCAGAGACTTGGAAGCGTATGGAAGCGTGCCCACTCCGGAAAAAATGGCAATGTTGGGCATTTGCCAGGGTACCGAGACAAGCAAAACGCTTCAGTTGTCATGCCTGTCAATTGCCTGGTCTGGCACATCATCAGCTTGACGGCTGTCAAATATTCTGTGACGCCCCCAATGCCAGTGTGTGATTGTCTTCTTCTTCTGTCACTTATTAATATGATCAGGGTTGCTTGGTCCCTACTCCTGTACCGGTCGGGGTCAGACCTAGCCCCATCCCAAACTTTCCCCTTCCTGGCTATCAGCGGTCACTGCAGGCCTCTCCAAACAGGAACCAGGATGCAGGCAGTGATCAGTGGTCCTGTTAAACTGTTTCATAACAACAGGCAGTGACTTCCATTTTGTAATTAGCACAAATATCTAACCTGCTGCTGTTCAGAGAGTCTTTTAATGCTTTAACAGTACTTAACTGAGAAACTGACCAAATCTTTATCAGTTGGTGAAATACCCAAACTCTCTGTCACCCCACAGTAGTGCCTCATTATACTGAATCAGACCCTCGGTGCATCAAGGTCTGTATTGTCTACTCAGACTGGCAGTGGCTCTCCAGGGTCTCAGGTGGAGGTCTTCCTCATCACCCGCTGCCTGGTCCTTTTTTACTGGAGAGTACGGGGAGTGAACCTGGGACTTTCTGCATGCCGAGTAGATGCTGTGCTGCTGATACGTGGCCCCTTCCCTACAAAATGGCCTGTCTTCTTGCTTTGCACAGAACATCCAAGAAGGCTTGAGACCTTCCTGAAGAGGACTTTTACACATAGTCCACTTCTGTGCTAAGAGATCTTCACTGAAAGTGCCATGGTAGCATTTCCTCCCTAGCCCTTATCCTCAGGCTGACACCGTTCCAGATACTAGTTTCTTGGCCCCATGGTCTTTTGTCTCTCCTGTCCTTTGAAAGCGTTTTTGAATGCATAGCGAGGGAGAGCGTTTATTTTTCATCCCTCTTGGTTTTCTGGGGGCAGCCTGAAGCCAACCTCCACACGAGCCCTGCCCCTCCTCCGGGGGCTACGTGGGGCTCCCGTTAAGTGAAGCCTTCTTCTCTTCTCTCTTGCAGCCGGGACAACGACCTGACTTCCTTCATCTCCAACCTGCACCAGAGTCGCCAGCTCGTTATGCCAGAGACCCAGAGCCGCTGCGAGTTCAAGAGAAGCAGCCTCGACGTCGGCTTGGGAGGAGCGGGTAAGCTCTGGTCGAGGCGGGGGAGGACCTGCTGTTCCCTCCTTGTGTGGGGGGCGGCCCCCCAAATGCATGGCTGTTCCATGAGATGTGGATGATGATGAAAAGTGCCATCGAGTTGCAGCCGACTCTTGGTGACCCCGTAGGGTTTTCAGGGCGACATTCAGAGGCAGTTTGCCATTGCCTGCTTCCGTGTCGTGACTGTGATATTCCTTGGTGGTCTCCCATTCAAGTGCCCGACCCTGCCTAGCTTCTGAGATCTGACGAGATCCAGCCAGCCCGGGCTATCCAGGTCAGGGGCTTTGCTTCACTGTGGCCCAGTTGCGTCAGGCTTATCCTTGATTTTTATCAGAGGCTTTCCAGCAGCCTCTGTGTTAAAACGGGCTCCATCGGAGGAGCAAAATGGTGTGGGGGGGTTAAGTGGGCAGTGAAGCCGAAAGGCCTTGGTGGGGGTTTGTAATTGCATTAATCGGAACCGTGTCGCGGTGTCTCAGTCCCTGGCAGCTCCCTTGCTCGGGTGGCTCGCTCAGCTTTATATTGCGGTCTGACCTTTCCGGAGCTTAGCGGGCCTCCTTCTCCTCTTGCTGCAGAAGCAGAGAGAGGGAGAGAAATTGAAAGGTGGGCCAGGCTGCCTCGCACAGTGCTCTTTGACAGTGTCTGTGGGTCGTGACATCTACGGGGCGACAGCGCATCTATCAACGAGCGCAGCTCTGCGAAGATGGGCCCATTCTCAGCTCTTTTTCTTTTCACACGCAGCCAATGAGCTGGTTCCGCTGTGTAAGGAGCCCTTGGGGAAAGCACCCAGATGAATGGGAAGTGACACACAGGCACTGACGGTGGGGGGAAATCTGCCCTCCCGAGGAGGACAGGCGCTCCCCTGCCGTAGACGCGGCTCTCGGGTTTCTGCACAGTTGCTTGACCGAAATCCGAGGGAGTTTTCAAGCTGGGTGAAAACACTCAGACCCAGTACAGCATCCTGTGGCTTTTCGGTTCTCCCACGGCACTAGTACAGGGGGTCCCCAGCGTGGTCACGCCCATGGGCACCGTAGTGCCCACTGACCCCTCGCGTCAGGCTCTCCAAGGGTTTTTAGAAAGTGGGCGGGGCCAGGTGTGGCTTTTGCCCAGCAGGGCTCCTGATGGTCCCTCGGAGACCTGCTTAGCTGTGAGGATTTTATAAAGACCTGTTTCGGCAGGAGCTGCCACCACGACACTGGGGTCTCCCTGGGTGACCGAAGGTAACCCCTGTGTATGCCAGGAGATATTTTTAAATAATAGAAGAGAAGAAGAAGAGGAGATTAGATTTATACCCCACCCTTCACTTTGAGTCTCAGGGCGGCATACAATTTCCTTTCCCTTCCCCTCCCCACAACAGACACCCTGTGAGCAATGCTCCCTCTAAGCTGTGGAGTCTTGTGAGCGAAAATTCTACTTTGTGAGCTACTGGCATTAAAGTTGTGAGCGAGCGATTTGGCTGCTGCATAAATTAGTTTGCTCTAGAGCCCTCCTTCTTGAGCTAAGACAAAAATGTGTGAGTCGGAGGCTGAAAAACTGTGAGCTAGCTCACACCAACTCAGCTTAGAGGCAACACTGCCTGTGAGGTAGGTGGGGCTGAGAGAACTCTTTCCAGAACTGCCCTTGAGAGAACAGCTCTGACACGGAACTATGGCTTGCCCAAGGTCATCCAGCAGCTTCAAGTGGAGGAGTGGGGAATCAAACCCGGTTCTCCCAGATTAGAGTCCGCTCACTTAACCACTACACCAGACTACAGCAATATGTTGGTTTTAAAAGGCATCTCGTGAAACAGAGCTTCTGCCTGAAATGTTGAAGAGTTTCTGACCCGGCTTCCTAATATTTCGTAGTTTTGTGGGTTTGCCCACCACCCTGCGTCAGAATTCCAAAGGTGTCTGCTGGCTCGAGAAGGCTGGGGCCCCCCACTGTAGGATGTCCTTGCAGAACTTTCAGGCTACAGCATAGCAGTTGAGCCTGCATGCTCCCATCCCTTTCACTTGAAAGGGAACTGTGTGCTGCTCATAGCTACGTGCAGAATGGCTGCCTTGACATGCATAATATTTTACAGCTGTTATCAGATGCTGACAAAGCTCGGCAGGAGAAACACACACAGCACTTATAAATTGCAAACAGCAAACCCCCTCGGCTCGGCAAGGCCAGCTCTCATAAGGACATAAGGAGACACACACACCCAGCTCGAAGAGACCAGTGGTCCATCTAGGCCAGCATCCTGTCTCACACAGTGGACAACCAGTTCCTCTGGAAGTCCAGCAACAACAGGGCATAGAGGCTGAGTCCTTCATAAGAACATCAGAAGAGCCCTGGTGGATCAGACCAGTGGTCCATCTGGTTCAGCATCTGTCTCCCACAGTGGCCACCCTATTCCTCTGGAAGTCCAACCACAGGGCACAGAGGCCGAGGCCTTCCTAAGAACACCAGAAGAGCCCTGCTGGATCAGACCAGTGGTCCATCTCGTTCAGCATCCTGTCTGACACAGTGGCCGACCAGTGGCCGACCAGTAACTCTTGAGGTCCAACAACAGGGCACAGAGGCCGAGGCCTTCCTAAGAACACCAGAAGAGCCTTGCTGGATCAGACCAGTGGTCCATCTCGTTCAGCATCCTGTCTGATACAGTGCCCGACCAGTTACTCTTGAGGTCCAACAACGGGGCACAGAGGCCGAGGCCTTCCTAAGAACACCAGAAGAGCCTTGCTGGATCAGACCAGTGGTCCATCTCGTTCAGCATCCTGTGTGACACAGTGGCTGACCAGTTACTCTTATGGTTCAACAACAGGGCATAGAGGCCGAAACCTTCCTCCTATCTTGCCTCCTGGCACTGGTATTCAACGGTTGACTGCCTCTGAATGTGGAGGCTCCCTTTAGTTGTTTCCACTCATTCTACGTTCACGGCTCCAGGAATCTTAGAGGGTGGGTGGGATGGCATAACATACCCAGCCAGGCTTTAGATGCACACTACTTTATTCTGGGCCAGTTTTTCAAACCCCTTTCTCCCCCTGTTTAACTTGTTTATTCTGGGCCAGTTTAACTAAACCCTGGTTGTCTGCATACGCTCTTCGTGACGCAGCAGTAGCCAGCAGTTCACATGGGTTTGTGAAAAGGTTAATGGCTTTGGGGTATGTCCGACCTAGATACAGCTACCAGCCATGGTAGTTAAATAGAACCTTCCTGCACAGGAGCAGTCTACCTGTGAACGCCAGAGGATTTGCTGCCTGGGAACGTCTCCAGGGGTATCTGGGTGGCTGCTGTCAAAAACCAATCGGTTGCGAGATGGATCACATGATCTGATCTTCCGAAGTTATTCTCATGGGCTGTCTGACCTGCGTGGTGTAATGGATAAATGGGACCAGAGTCTTCAGGGGCTTTCTACCCACAGCTTCATGGGCCTGCGTCTACACTGACATGGCATTAGCAGTCCTTTTCTGCCCTAGTTCAGCCACCAGTAGCGCAGAACACTTTCCCGTTTGATGTTTTTTGGTATCGTTAACCCGAGCCTACCCCAAAGTCTAAACACACACAGACAGAGGGTTCAAACGCGAAAAGCTAGCAGTTGTCACTTGTGTTTTCAGGGGCAGGTGACCCCCAACGAGTCAGGTACAACTTGGCCTTTTGCCTCACCGGCACACGCAAGCAAGGAGGCCGAAGGGCAGGCGCTGATAAAATCTAATTGCCCCATCGATCGCGTTCGTAGCTGCTGTGGGTTGCCGCTTAATGATTGAGATATTCGTAATGCGTTTGATGCAACGCTAGCTATATCTCGCCTGGCCCGGCCCACTGGGGACCATAAGGTATTACCGGGATCTCTTAATCATGGAGCAGGGCTGCGTGTGCTGGCCCGCTCTCTCTGCCCGGCACCGAAAGATTTATTATAATTATTGCTGGAGCTCTGCTTGGCTTTCTACAAGAACACAGCGATAGCATTGCGCCTTGTGTTTTGGGGAAGGAGCGGCGCTGTCACGCTCTTGCAAACCTGCTCTTGTGGATGAAATCCATTCGGGGGGGTGGATGTACAATCCCTTCCCCAGCTCAGTTTTTTTCAGTAGCTCCAGAGAGCCAATTTGGTGTAGTGGTTAGGAGCGGCAGACTCTAATCTGGGAGAACCGGGTTTGATTCCCCAGTCCTCCACATGCAGTTGCTGGTGCGACCTTGGGTCAGTCACAAGTTGTTTCAGAGCTGTTCTCTCAAGAGCAGTCCCCGAAAGAGCTCTCTCAGCCCCATCTACCTCACAGGGTGTCTGTTGTGGGGAGGGGAAGAGAAAGGAGATTGTAAGCCGCTCTGAGATTCCTTCGGGTAGTGAAGAGTGGGGTATAAATCCAGTCTCCTCTTCTTCTTCAGGAGAGGGGCTGGCACGTGTTTTGTCCTTTCAAGCCGAGCATGCTTTCTACAAGTGATGTAAAGCAGTAGTTCTAGCTACTGAGAACTAAGCAGATTACTGTATAATGCACTTCAATGTACTTGAGTGCTGTTCAGTTAACGGTAATGCACAGTATGGTTGCTGCAGAGGTTTGAATGACTGTTGCTACTTGTTAAAAGAGGAGGTGTGAGGCTATCCTAATTCCAGGATGGAGCTTGTAATGTCTTCAGTGGATGTGTGGTCAAGGGGTAGAGCTTGCTGCCAAAAGCAGGCAGGGTGTTGCCAGCTGGCATCACCCCACCTATTGTCAGATGAACACCCATGAAGCTGCATTATCCTGACTCAGACCATGGGTCCATCATGGTCAGTATTGTCTACTCAGACTGGCAGCGGCTTCTCCGGGGTCTTAGGCAGAGCTCTTTCACATCACCCAATGTTTGATCCTTTTAATTTGAGATCCCGGGGATTGAACCTGGGACCTTCTGTGTGCAAAGCAGAGGCTCTTCTACTGAGCCGCAGCCTAAGGTCAGCTGAGGCTGTAGTGGGTGGAACTCTCTGCTAAAAGCAGGCATATCGACACAGTGCTAGGCTAAGCCTGGCCCACTTCTAGTAGAAATGGCATCTCATAGCACACTGTGGATCTAGCTTTTGCCAACCCCTTGGTGTGCACATGGGGCAGGAGTAAAAGAAAGTTCTGCTTGATACAAATTGAAACCATCTGCCTCCTGAGTTCCTAGCGGAGGGTGTACGGTAGAAATGTTTTAGTTGTGGATGCACTTGTAATCACATGGGACGGGACCCTCGTCTGTGATTCTTAAGGCAAAAACGATGGAGCGTAGGTGTTGAATCTCAAAACTTGCAGTTTATGGAATATGATGTCTGATGCAAACAACAGAAGGCTAGGAATGATGTGTGTGTGTGTGTGTGTGTGTGTGTGTGTGTCAGTCTTTGAAAGAGTGCCAAGTTTCTGTCCCTCAGGACTGCAAGAAAAACTCTGGAAATTGGGTATTTTGGGGGAAGGGTATAATATAACAGTAACTAGGACTGCAATGTTCCCTCTAATCTTTTCCCCCTTACTGAGTGGAGCAAGTTCACATCCTGAGCAGAATATCAATGCTGTAATCTTAAAGTGGGGAGTGGGTAGCGCAAGACCCTGCGCGGCTCCAGACTGCTTCTGAGCGGGGCTTCCGGTGTTAATGAGCGACCGCTCACGTGCACAGCTTAGAGGGAACACTGAAGGAGGGTTGTGGCAAGTATCTGACAAGGATCTTTCTTTAGCATGGCCCTAAGACCCTGCCCTTCCCTTTTACACATGAGGGACACCCTGAGTTGCCAGTCTCCAGGCGGTGGCGGGAGATCTCTCCAAATTACAGCTGGTCTCCAGGTGACAGAGACGGGGTTACAACTTGCCAGGTCCTGCGCTCTCGCTGGTGGGGGGGTGAGAGGGAGCTTTCCAGGAGTGGGGGGGGCAGGGTGATGTCACCGCACATGACGTCCCCGATGTGATAACATCACACAGAAGTGACATCATCACACTGGGGACGTCACGCAGTGACACCGGTGTTAGAGCAAAACTCGACGGTTACTAGAGAGTTCCCCAAAATACCGGAGCATCGACACGTGACCTCCCTGGAGTGATGACATCACTTCCGTGTGATATCATCCCATCGAGGACGTCACACCGGGGTGTGGCAGTTGAGGATAGGGCTCCCCCCGCCAGCCAGGTGGCCGGCAGGAGCCCACAAAATCGGGGGGGGGGATCCCACGCTCCCACTCGGGGGGCTGGTGACCCTAGACAGAGGTTTATCTCTGGCTGCTTTGGAGGGTGGACTCTATGGCATTATACCCCACCAAGGTCCCTCTCCTCCCCAAACAACACCCTCTCTGCAGGCTCCACCCCCCACCCCCAAATCTCCAGGTACTTCCCAACCCAGAGCTGGCAACCCTGGGGCCAACCCTATCTGTTCCCTGGGTCCTCCCCTCCTACCAGCACTTCACCAATGTTCCCTCTAAGCTGTGGAGTCTTGTGAGCAAAAATGTACTTTGTGAGCTACTGGCACGAAAGTTGTGAGCGAGCGATTTGGCTCCTGCATAAATTAGTTTGCTCTGGAGCCCTCTTTCCTGAGCTAAGACAAAAAGGTGTGAGCCGGAGGCTAAAAAACGGTGAGCTAGCTCACACTAACTCAGCTTAGAGGGAACACACGCCTTCCCAGGAGTCCCCCGCCTGGGGATCAGATGAACGGGAAGGTGCCGCTGTCGTTCTCTCGCCACAAAGGGATTTTCTCCGTGTGCGAGAGAGGCAGAGGGGGGACGGCATAAGGCCCCTTTTAATCTTAATTGAGAGCGACACACAAAGGGATGAGCGGAGAGGAGCCGGGGCCGCCTGACAAAAGCATGGCGGCAAAGCCGGCGGTTTGCACATCAAACAGAGCTTTAGAGGCTCCCCGGAGAAGCTCCCTGCGTGTCTGTAAACAAATCCAATCCCTTCTATCCCGTTTGGCTAATTCACTCTGCCGGGGCATGCAAAAGCAGCGAGACGGGCGGTTGGCGGCGGAGGAGGCGGAGGAGGCGGAGGGGAGAGAGCACACAACTGGGGGGGGGGGCCTGTCAGAAGGAAATCTTTTGCACGTCTGTGGGTAGGCTCTAGCCAGGGTCTCCGAGTTCTTTCCAGAGCTGGTCCGAAGCCAGGGGCTGTTTTCCACAAACCACTTCTGACATCACTCCACAACGCCTCTCCTCTCTGGCCTTTTTGGGTTTTTTGGAGGACGTTTTGAAAAAAGGTCGGCTGACTCGTTTAAAGGGCCCCCACTCGCAGCTGTGGGGTGTCGGTGAGGTGGTGAGGTCATCCCACAGCCAAGCCCGATTGGCCGCAGGGTGTTGTGACCAGTGTTTCCTCTAAGCTGAGTTAGTGTGAGCTAGCTCCGTTTTTTAGCCTCCGGCTCACCCATTTTGTCTTAGCTCTGGAAGGAGGGCTCCAGAGCAAATTAATTTGTGCAGTGGGCAAATCGCTCGCTCACAACTTTAATGCCAGGAGCTCACAAAGTAGAATTTTTGCTCACAAGTCTCCACGGCTTAGGGGGATGATGTGACATCATCCTCAGTGACCAGGTCAGAACATCTATGTGGCAAGTGCAGGGAGGAGGAGGAAAAGCAGCTGGTGATACAGGGTGAGGGGCAGAGACTGAGATCAAGGCGGGCAGCATGTTGGTCTGAAGCAAGAGAACAACGTTAGAGTCCAGGGGCACCTTGAAAACCAGCAAAGTTTTGTTCAAGGTGTGAGCTTTCGTCTGACAAAGTGTGCGTGCACACGAAAGCTCACACCATGAATAAAACTAAATTGGTCTTAAGGGTGCCACTGGACCCTTAACGTTGTTCTGGAGACTGAGATTGTCACTGCGCCGGATCAAAAAAGGCAATACTTTCTTTTCAGGAGGGATTCCCACTTCTCCAAAATCTCCAGTGTGGACCTGAGAAATGGCAAAAAAGCATACGAGTTGCAGCGTCGCTTTCTTCTTTGTTGCCGTCTCTGATATGCAGGCCTTCCACAAGGAGAGAGGAAAAGGGGTTTGGCATTTGGGCTGCAGGATGTGAAGCCGCTCCAATGCAAGACCTAGCCGGATCGTGCCCACAGTTGGAGGGAACATTGGGGCAGGTCCTACAGAAGGTCAGCTGAGGAGCAAAGTCAGTCGCATGCCAGGGTCTGTCTGATCAGGGAACTCCGTCTTGAGAGAGGGAAGCTGATCGGCGGATGCAGGCAGGACAGGAAGCAGCAAGTCAGGACAGGGGTGCAGAGAGAGAGAGAGGTGGAGCAGGCAGGCAGAGGAACCAGGTCCAGGCACAGACCTAGGTCGGACCTGGAAGTATTTACAGGAGGAACCAGTAAGGTGAGCTGTGAATAAAGCCAGGCTTTGGCTTTGGAGAGTTCCCCCAGGCATTGCTTTTGTATTTCCCAGCACATATTCACAGCTGAAGTTTTTGGGATGCCAAATTCTCAATGTTCCCAATCGCTGAAAAGCAAAAGACTCACAGTCCAGCCTTTTCTGTTTGGTGCACAGCAGCTCTAGAGGAGGGGTGTCAAACATGTGGCCCGGGGGCCAAATCAGGCCCCCGGAGGGCTTCTGTCAGGCCCGCAGTGGAACTGGCTATTTTCTGCTTCTTCTTCCAGTTCTGCTGCTGCTGCGTCATTGTAGGTTTGCAGCTTACATAATACACACCTGAACAGCATACTCAAGATGGCAACAGCACAGACATTTTGATGCAATAAGTCAGATCAAGAAGTGTCAGTTATCAGACACTGTTAAATAAACAAAATATTGCAAGAGTGCTAATGTTTTAAGCATGTTTTTAATTTTAAATAAAAAAAACCCTTTGGGTTTATGTCCTTTATAACATTTATATCTCAGTTACCTGGCATTACATTTTATGACACACATGGGCCCGGCCCCACAAGGTCTCATTTATGGCCCTCATGAGCTCGACACCCCTGCTCTATAGTACCAAGGGTGGACACCAGTTTATTTCCAGGACACCAGTGAAGTTGTGAAGAATTGGGGGGTGTTGAGTAGCGATATCTGAAAGTGGCTTATTTCCCCCTTCCTTTCTAAAAATGAAAAAAGCTCCCAGGTTTCGTTGAACCAATTTTTGCATAAAATTTGAGCAGAAAAGTAGCATTGGAAGCCAGCTGTGGTTGCTGCTTATCTTTTGCTGTGAAGAGAGAACAGCTAGTGGTTGAGAAGATCTGGAGACCAAGGGTGCTGCTGTCTTGTTTGAACGGGAGGCGAGGTGGTTGTTTCCATTAATTCATTTTATTAGATCTCAGAGTTGGAAGGAACCACCAGGGTCATCTAGTCCAGCCCCCTACCAGTGTAGAAACCACAATGATGATAATATCCCTGAGAAGTAGCTGTGTGATTCATTAGATTGCCTTCATGACTGAGGTATTTGTATGTTTTGTGTTTACTCATCTGGAACCTGGGAGGATCATGTCACATTCTCCTTTTGATTTTTGAATCCAGACCCTAAGATGTAGGGGCACATATAATGGTGAAACCAGGTCCTAACTTGTAGGGCAGGGGGCCCCAGAGTGGGCACCCACCAACACCTTTCCTAGTGCCCGCCAAGTGTTTTTAGAGAGTGGGTGGGGCCAATTGGGGTTCCTTCCCAATAGGGCCTCTTATTGCCCATTTGAAATCTGATTGGCTGTGTAGATGAAAACAACATCTTAGTGACAGCTACTATGACAGTGTTGATTTTATTCCCTCTCTCCGACTCCTCTTTCTCAGCATGTTTTTTGAGTAGTGGTTAAGTGCATGGACTCTAATCTGGGAGAACCGGGTTTGATTTCCCACTCCTCCACTTGCAGCTGCTGGATGACCTTGGGCAAGCCATAGCTCTGTCAGAGCTGTTCTCTCAAGGACAGTTCTGGGTAGCGCTCTCTCAGCCCCACCTACCTCACAGGGTGTCTGTTGTGGGGAGGGGAAGAGAAAGGAGTTTGTAAGCCGCTCTGAGACTCTGAGTGAAGGGTGGGGTATAAATCCAATCTCCTCCTCCTCCTCCTCCTCCTCTTTTCCTTTGCAGTTGAGCTTCCTCTCTGTGTGTGGTTGACTCTGCCCCCCACAGTGGCCATTTTGTGGTTGCGCCCACCACCCTGTGTCAGAATTCCCACAGGAGCCCACAAGTTAAAAAATGCTGAGGATCCCTGATAGATGGAAAGCCTTTATATCTGCTTCTGTCTCCTATCTGTAGTAAGGGCAAATTTGCCTGCAAAATTATTCACGGAATAACATTTATCAACCCCGGAACCAGAATTTTATGCATGTGCTTTAAAGATTTATACCCACCTATTGATCCGATGATTTCCAAGGCAGTTTACAGTGGATCAGGCACCTGTCTACAGATGGGATGTGGCTTTTGGAGTGACAGAGAGAAGATGCTCAGGGCATCATTCAAACAACAGCCCATCTTGGCTCTTCCTGCTGCTGGGATGCTTATTGACTATTACAGAGCGTTGCTTTTGTCACCCAGTAATGGAGCTGCGGTGGCTCAAGTGGTTAAGACGCTGAACTGCAGGCTGTGGAAGGTCAGTAGTTCAGCAGTTCAAGACCTGGGTGCCGCATGATGGAGTGAGCTCCCATCTCTAGTTCCAGCTCCTGCCAACCTAGCAGTTCGAAAGCAAGAAATTGCAAGTAGATAAATAGGTACCACTTCGATGGGAAGGTAACAGCGTTCCATGCGCCTTGGTGTTTAGTCATGCCGGCCACATGACCACGGAAACGTCTTCAGACAGCACTGGCTCTTCGGCTTTGAAACGGAGATGAGCACCGCAACCCTAGAGTCGGATTCGACTGGCTTTCGAGCAAGGGAACCTTTACCTTTACCTTTAACAGTACTGAAGCTGATGGGATATCGCATGCCGGGATCACTTAACCATTGGCTTTCCAACTGTGTTCTTTGCCATTACTCAGAAGCTTATCAGGAGCGCCTCGCTGAAAAGATCAATAATGGTGGATCAAACTGGTTAATAGAAGGAGGAGGAGGTTGAATTTATATCCTGCCCTTCACTACTCAAAGGAGTCTCAGAGCGGCCTACAGTCTCCTTTCCCTCCCCCTCCCCACAACAGACACCCTGTGAGGTAGGTGGGGCTGAGAGAGCTCTCTCGAGGACTGCTCTTGAGAGAACAGCTGTGAAAGAACTTGTGACTGACCCAAGGTCACACCAGCCAGCTGCATGTGGAGGAGTGTGGAATCAAACCCAGTTCTCCCAGATTAGAGTCTGCACTCTTAACCATTACACCAAACTGGCTCTCAAATACAGATGTCATGAAACTCTTCTTAGCTGAGTGTGGAAGACAAGAGAGGTTGTTTACATGCAAAGATACATACTGAAGGTCACATGATGCGGATCTGTTCCTCCCCCCTCCCCCTTTAACAACCTGCAGCCAACTTGTCCTGCTTCCTATCACAAGACTGTTAAACATGGATTTCCTCCATCCCTTTCAGCGCACAATTGTTGGCAAAGTGGGTGTGCTAGTTTGCACCAATGCTTATGTGTATGGAAAGTTACAAAAGACCTAAAGAAACAGGTGCTGAGAAAACACGAATATACTGTACTGGGCCTATCTAATATCACTTGTCTGAGCAGAACTTTGGGGGAGATTTGCAGAAGCTGGACTATCTGTTTTGGAGGAGGAGGAAGACATTGGATTTATACCCCATGGCCCTTCACTACCCAAAGGAGTCTCAGAGCAGCTTACAATCCTTTTCCCTTCCCCTCCCCACAACAGACACCCTGTGAGGTAGGTGGGGCTAAGTGAGCTCTTTCGAGGACTGCTCTTGAGAGAACAGCTCTGAAACAACTTGTGACTGACCCAAGGTCATACCAGCAGCCACCCTGAGCCTACTTCAGTGGGGAGGACAGGATATTAAACAAACAAATAAATAAATAAAGCTGCATGTGAAGGAGTGGGGAATCAAACCTGGTTCTCCCAGATTAGAGTCCACGCTCCTAACCACTACACCAAACTGGCTTTTTCATGTTGGAGGTTCCAGGTTCAATTCCCAGTATCTCCCAGAGTCTCGAGTAGCTGGTTTTAAGAAAGATCTGTCTCTGCCTGAGTACGCAGGACTGAGCTAGATGGACCAGTGGCCTGATTGGGTATACTGCAGCTTCATATACAAGGTGTTCATTCCTGTTAAATTAATGCAGAGTGCCTTCCCATCTAGGTGTGACTCAGAGTTGCTAGAATGCCAAATATATATATTTTGAAATTGTCAAAGTCCCAACTTGAAGAAAGTCTGGAATTTGACATGGGCTGCAGTGTGATATCTAAGTCTGCATTGTTCAGTGCAGGGAGGCGGAATATTTTTTGTCCCCAACTTTGCTGCAAACCGAGATTTGTGTTTTTTGATGAGTAAATGAAAAGGGATCCTTGGAGCCGTTCTTGAAACCTAACCCCCTTCGGCTGATCTTCTCAACCCTTCCCTGCTCTTGCTAACCATGGTTGAGACCTGCGCCTCCTGCTGGGTTGTACTTCCCTCCTTCCCCAAGTTTCCCTGCTCCCTTCCTTTTCAAAGCCGGTCTCCTTAGAACTGCACTCCAGGCTCCAAGCCATAGTTTGCCAGCAGAGCTAGAACTTGGCTTGCAAACTGTGGTTAAAGCCAATGACAGTTAGCATTAGCATCAGCACAGACGGTGCCATGGCTAATGGAAGGAAGGGTGCATTCCTGTCGTGAGTGGGGTGGAGGGAACATGAGAAGAGCTCTTCTTGTCCCCAAGAATTTTATGTCTGCACATGGCCTAGGGGGTCACCAATGCTCCCTCTAAGCTGTGGAGTCTTGTGAGCAAAAATTCTACTTTGTGAGCTACTGGCATTAAAATCGTGAGCGAGTAATTTGGCTACTGCATAAATTAGTCTTCTCTGGAGCCATCCTTCCTGAGCCGAGACAAAAATCTGTGAGCTGGAGGCTTAAAAAACTGTGAGCTAGCTCACACTAACTCAGCTTAGAGGGAACGTTGGAGTTCACGTATTTTAGTGCCTATTGATGAAAGCGAAACAGAAATGCTTATTATTTGCATGGAAAGTCTTTCCTTGATCTGCCGTTCTCCTCGTTTTTTCTCATTGACAATTCCCGTGGCATTTTATGCTGTCCAAGCCGCTTTCCCAGGCTTGTCCCTTCGACTGTAGCCCTGTGTGGGATTTACCAAGCTGAGAGGCTTGCCGAAGGCTACTTAAGGGCGTCAGAGAGTTGAGTCCCAGTTTCCCGTCTCCTCTGGCTTTTATGCCGTGGACGTGTTTACGCACTGGTTGTGGCATGAAGCTAAAAATGCCGGGTGTGCTTATTCCGGAAGGACTTTGCCAGTTGTCCAAAACAGGGCACTCCCGAGTGGATTAGCTTCTCCGGAGAGTTCAGAGCCATAGCAGTGATACTGGGAATCTGTGTTCCTTTCCCTTCCTCACAAGGGGAAAAATAAGGTCTCATTTTAACTGGCTCGCTTGATTTCCAGATATTCCACTGAAAAGAAATCAGACCGTTTTGTCTTGTGCATTTTCAGGCCCCTTTATTCCAGTAAGACCCTCTCTTCCCGGAGACTCAGGCTTGGAAGCGAGCAGCGGATCTGCAGGCTTTGGCGGCGTAAGGGTTAAGCCCCTAGTATGGCCGTTGCTCATAAATTAACCAGAGACCCCTCTCCCCCTCCCCACAAAAGCGAGGTATTGAACACGGCTGCCAGGGCGGGCGTTTGGCTGATGTGGCGCTCTTTCTAGCAGTGGGAAACTAATTGGCTGGGGAGCAGCTGCGTCCCAGGGTGGGGGGGGGGAGAGCCCAACCAATTAGGAACTCGGGGGAGACTTCCCTGTGCAAATCACCCCTTTTTCAATTTCTCACTTGCTTGCCTTTCCGATCCTCCCCCCCCCCATTTCTCCACTTTTAGATTTGTGTTGTGTTCTCTTTCTGAGCCTTATGCGTCGCCTGTGTTCATGTGTCTGTCTGTCACCGCATCTTACAGCATTGCTTCCTCTGTGTCAGGAGTCCCCAAACTTGTTGAGCCGGTGGGAATTCTGAAAACGGGTAGTGGGCACCACCCAAAATTGGATACCGTGGTGGTGGTGGTGGGGGGGGATGGCATGACCAAACGCAAAATTTGGGGCCGTTCCTAACGCCTGGTCCCTTGTAACCAGAGATGCATGCCAGGGATTGAACCTGGGACCTCCTGCATGCCAAGCAGAGGCTCTGCCACTGAGCCACGGCCCCTTCCCAACGGTGAGGCCCCCTGGGCTCTTCTGAAGAATCTTGTGCTTAAGGGAGGTGAAGGAAAGGCAGGATGGCCTCTTTGCTTTTGGGAAGGAGGAAATGAGCACCGGCAAACACATTGGCAGGCACTGTGGCCCCACATTGGGGATCACTGCGCTAAAAACACTTACCATTGCCCTCAGTCTGAGCACATGGGATGCAGCTCCCCCATACTAGTCTTGTCTTGTGTATCTCAGGTGGCCTTAGGCACACAGGTGGGTAAGGCTGCAATGAGAGAGAGCATCTGAAAACAGGCTCCCCCTAACCCTTGCTTTGGCTTTGCATTCCCTAGTTTGGGGCTGTCAGTTTCCTGCCAAGTATCCCCTTCCACTCCTTCTGCCAACAAGTCACAGTTGATTTAGGGTGATTCCACAGGGTTTTCAAGGCAGCGAATTACTTGAGAGCCAGTTTGGTGTAGTGGTTAAGAGCAGCGGACACTAATCTGGAGAGCCGGGTTTGATTCCCCACTCCTTCACATGCAGCCAGCTGGGTGACCTTGGGTCAGTCACAGTTCTCTCAGAGCTGTTCTCTCATCAGCAGTTCTCGAAAGAGCTCTCTCAGTCCCACCTACCTCATAGGGTGTCTGTTGTGGGGAGAGGAAGGGAAGGAGATTGTAAGCCACTCCAAGTCTCTGAGTGAAGGGCGGGGTATAAATCCGACTCTTCTTCTTCTGCAGAGGTAGTTTTGGGATAGTCTGCCTCTGCAGAGAGACCCTGGACTATCCTCAGTGGTCTCCCCTCCAAATACTGACCAAGGCCGAACTTAGCTTCTTAGCTTCTGAGATGTGACAAGATTGGAAGAGCCAGCATGGTGTTGCGGTTATGAGTGTCAGACTCTAATCTGGAGAACCGGGTTCAATTCCGCACTCCTCTACCTTAAGCCAGCTGGGTTACCTTGGGTCAGTAATAGCTTTTCTGGAGCTCGCTCAGCCCCCAAAATAAGTCTAGCTCACTTGAGTGGTGCATAGTGCTAAAGGGCTAGAACTTAAGGTTTCCTGACAATCTTTGGATCTCCACACACATTGCCATAGGATCATCATCATCATCATCATCATCATCATCATCATCATCATCATCATCATCATCAAACAGCCTGGGTTATCCAGGGCAGGGCAGAGGTGGTTTGCCACTGCCTGCCTCTGCATCGCAGCCCTGGGCTTCCTTGGTGGTCTCCCATCCAAATACTAACCAGGGCTGACCCTGCTTAGCTTCCCTGATCTGAGGCGATCCGGCCAGCCCGGGCCATCTAGGTCAGGCCTCCATTTCTTTATGGCCAGCTTCTCCTCTCTGTTCCTGTGACTCTTTCTGAGATGGAAGGCTCCTCCGAGGGAACTTTCCCTTCCCTACTCATGGGCTAACCCGATCTTGTTAACCCACGCAAGCGCTTCCACCTCTGAGAATTGCCAGGAAAGAAGTTTGACGAGATCACTTCGCTGCATGCATTTAGAGGGAAACTCACCCTGTGGTGACCCTTCCACCTCAGACGTGGGTGCTTAAATAGGCCTTTAAGAAAACAACAACGCATTCTGGCTCTTTCCTCCTTCCCTTCCCAATGTTCTCTCTTTCCCCTCCCGCCCTCCCCTTCCCCGTCTTTGAGCTCCTTGGGAAGAAGACAATTTGAGGGCTTTCCGCTCGCCGCTCAGCCGAGAGGTTCTTTTTCCCTCAAGCCAATCAATGGCAGCCTTTTCGGCCCCGGCGGGGCTCGGCAAACACGAGATCAATAAGTTATTAGCACCATTCTGTCAGCTGTAATGTGGAGATTGATCGGGGCTGGGGCTCCGGCACGCCGCTTGGCACTTCCCCGGCCTGATAAAGATGACAGATTAAGGGAATAAGAAAAAGGAATTAAGGAGTCTGGCTGTCAAAGCCTGTCACGGGCCGGTGGGGGCCGAACGAGCGCGGTCGGACGTTTAAGTGACGGGAAGGGCACGGCTCTCCTGGCAGCTCCCCTGTGAGACAGCTATCTCCGAGCGGCCGCCTTCAGAAAGGCCAAGGCCTTTACAAAGTAAAACGGCGGCGGGCACCGTGGGATTGTCAGGCCCGCCGGCGGAAGATGCATCCATTCGCCGGCGTGGGCCTCGCGTGTCGCCATGGCAATAGCTAAGGGGCCCGAGGTGCTATGGGCAGAGTCTCCTGTCAGGAGAGCGTGAGGACCACTTTTGCACTTGGAACGTACTAAGAAGACTGGGGCTTGCAGATAACTGCTCTTCTGGTCGCCTGCAAGGAGTAAAAATTGTCTCCAGGTGACCAAGCCGGAAAGGCTGCATCAGCTGGAAGAACACGAGATTCCCTTTTTTATTTTCCGTCAGGGCCCATGCACAGCTAACATCGGTGTAGATGAACTCACGGGCTACCAAAAGTGTTTGTGGGCTTGTAACGTTTTGACGCTGAGGCTGAATTGGCCTCATGCGTCAGGTGCTATTCTGAGATTCCCTTGCAGGTTAAGGAAGTGGCTGTAATTCTGTGGGAGGCAATCAGAAAGGACAAACAAAACAGAGATGAGTACGTTTCAACCGCCTTGGAATGAAATGGATTTAGGAATGATGATATTTTCAGTTGTCTTCATTGGATGAATTAATTTGTGCACTTCTGTTCTCAGATGAAGGACACAGTCTTCTTTCTGCACCATCTTGTTTTTCTTGGTTTTATCGTATCCACCAGCACGAGGGGTTCTAAAATTCTGTCAAACAAAGAGAACCGAGATTGGTCCTTTCATACTGCAAACCGTGGTTTGCACACGGGTAGCTGACCTCAGAAACAAGAGGCTCCCTTGACTTTTCTCACAAAATCCCCTTTCCATCACTCCCTTCTGCAGCCTTACCTATGGTTGTGTTCAAAAGTTTGAGTCCAGTGGCACCTTTAAGACTGGACTCAAACTTCGTTCTACTGCAGCTGGCCAACACGGCTACCCACCTGAATCTATGGTTTAGCGTGTTAGCTGTGGTTAGTGTTAACCAGGAATCTTGTCTTAACTAAGCTGTGAAGCGAGTTTGCTAAACCTGGTTCAGGCAGGGAGGGGCCTTGCTAACCATGGTTAGCACTACGTCTTGCACTGAGCCAGTGGCTGAATCATTTGATAAAACAGGGCATGAAGGTAGTTTGCACAGCTTGGTTAAGGCCACATTCAGCACTAGCTCGGGTTCATGCCGTACCCGCACCGAGCCTGCGTCTTAACCATTTCATATCACACCCGTTTCATCTTACAGTGAAAGAGCAGGCTCCAAGCGCAGCATTCCGCGTACGAAATCTGTGTGCACGGCATGCAGAATGAGCCTGCGTCTCTCCCTTTCTCACAAAAGAGGGATAGCTAGGCTTGTTTTCCATACTATGAATTTTTACCACCTTTTTATGGCCCGGCACATGCTGTAAAAGCGCATTTCACAGGGCACGCCTGCGCACCTCTCCTCGTAAATGGCCTTATTGCAGGTGAGCCTAGCAGATGCCTCCGCATTGACCCTCTCCCTCCCAGGTGCTCCTTAGATGTGACTTTGGGGGAGGCAGGCCAGCGCGGCTTGTGTCATTAAACCGAACCAAAGCATCAGAGAGCTGGGCTTTCTTGGCCGCCTCCAAACTGTTAGCCAGAAGGAGCATGGCAGATCCCTTGCAGAGGTCTTCCCCGGCCTTTGTCAACAGCAAGGCCTCGTGCCAGTGTTCCCTCTAAGCTGAGTCAGTGTGAGCTAGCTCACAGTTTTTTAGCCTCCGGCTCACACATTTTTGTCTTCACTCAGGAAGGGATGGCTCCAGAGCAAACTCATTTATGCAGCAGCCAAATCGCTCGCTCACCACTTTCATGCCAGTCGCTCACAAACGAGAATTTTTGCTCACAAGACGCCACAGCTCAGAGGGAGCATTGCCTCATGCCTCTCAGATTTGGGGTCAATCTGGGTTGCTGCTGCTTCTCTTGTAACATATTTTGCACCTGTGATATTTTATGCTGAGGCTCGTCCCGGCGGATATCTTAGCGGACTTTTCTATGGGATCGTCCTGTTCCGTTTTTTAAAAAATCGTCTGCCGAGTAACTAGCGTAGATATTATCGTTTTACCCTGTAAACCACCTCGGGTGACTTCCTTTAGAGAGGTGGCATAAAAATGTTTTGAACAAAGTGGTAAGGGAGAGGTGGAGGAGGGGCGGAGTTTGGGGGAAGGGACCTGGGAGGGGGAACCCCCCCCCCAAGCGGAGTAGGGTCATCAGGGCTGTGGGAGGAAAGGGTACTAAAACCCAAAGGCTTTATTTGAAGGGGGGAGGGCAGCTGAGTGAGACTGGCCAAGTGCTGGTGGGTGGGTGGGTGGGTGGGTGGAGACTAAGCATCCCCCTGTTCAATTACACCCTGTAATTCCCATGACCTCTCCCCCCCTCCCTTTGTCCCGCTGAGTCCTGCCAGCAAAGGGCACAGCCGAGCAGCCGAGGGGTGGCGTGCGGCCGCAGGGGAACCCACCGAGCGCCTTTCACCTGCCAAGCCATTGTGCTGGAGAAGTTTAGGAGGCCGGAATCCAGCGCTGCCTCTCGCTTAACGGGGCTGGGGAGGGGAGCAAACAAGCCTGTTGCTAGGGATGTGGTTGCTAGGGGGTCCCCCCCTCCCCGCCCGGGGCAAACTCTCTACACGTGCCCTGGCAAGAGGCTGAACGGGAGGGCCCGTCCCAGGCGTTGCCCGGAGCAACGGAGTGCAGGCCTCTTCCTGCTGGCTCCGGGCCTTCGTGCTCGGCCGGGGGCAGTTTGGCGTGAATGGCCTCCTTGTCTCCCCCCCCCCCCCCCCCCCCCCTTATGGGTTCTTCTGTCTGTTTGTGCAGTTCGCAGGATATGCCTCATTAGAAGGGCAGGTTTTTTCCCCCCATCACAAAGCTGCACTTCAGCCTGCCTCACTTTCTCCCCGCCGGGCCCTCTTAAAGGCGCGAGAGCAAGTTCCCAGGAAGGAATTGGCAGCCTGGAGGCTAAGTCCTTTGCAGGCTGGGTCTGGCTGCTGGGCTGCCTGGTCAGGATCTCCGGAGCTTAGTGAAATGCCCTCCTTTGTGCCATGGAAGCTGGGAGCGGAAGGTCATTTTGATCGTATGTCCTCTCCAGAGCCAGTTTGGTGTAGTGGTTAGGAGCATGGACTCTAATCTTGGAGAACCCTGTTTGATTCCTCAATCCTCCTTTGGTCAGTCAGAAGTTCTCTCAGAGCTTTTCTCTCAAGGGCAGTTCTTGAGAGAGCTCTCTCAGCCCCACCTACCTTACAGGGTGTCTGTTGTAGGGAGAGGAAGGGAAAAGGAGATTGTAAGCCACTCTGAGACTCCGAGTGAAGGGTGGGGTATAAATCCAACTCTTCTTCTTCTTCTCATTTTATTTTCTTGCCTATGAAGGAATGGCTGTCATTCCTGAAGGGGCGTGGCTCAGTGGAAGAGCCTCTGCTTTGCATGCAGAAGGTCCCAGGTTCAATCCCCGGCATCTCCAGTTAAAAGGACCAAGCCGTAGGTGATGGGAAAGATCTCCGCCTGAGACCCTGGAGAGCTCCCAGTCCAAGTAAACAATACTGACCTAGATGGACCAGGGGTGTGTAATTCATTTTGTAGCTTTGGGTGTGTAATTCATTTTGTAAGACAGAAAAGAAAGGAATGCCCATTGGGGAGGAGGCCAACTCTCCCCCTTGCCTCAGGGTCTAGAGGGGTGAGGGTTGCATCTGCCTCCCCTCTCAACCCAGTCCAGATGTATATCCCATATAATTCAG
>NW_015166420.1:279394-280604 GCF_001447785.1 Gekko japonicus
AAGCTATTGGGAACACGCAACTGTTTTAATAGTTGTAATCTATACCCTGTCTCTGCAAGAAAGGCAGACGCTAAACAAAGTAAATAAATCATGTTTGGAAACAGCCTTTTGGAGACCAGGGAGCTTCCTTCAGCTGGTTGCAAAAGGACGGTCAGGATCAGTGATAAGATATGAGGGACATATGTGGCCTGTAAGTTTAAGATGGGAAGGGCGGGTGAGTGGAAGTTCAAACTGTATTATGCAACATTATGAACTCAGAGAACCAGTGCACTGAGGACTAGACACAAAACTGATAGACGCGGAACGGAAGTTTCAGGTTGCAGAACTCTAGAACGCCGCAGGAACACACACACCCAAGCAAGGGTGCAAATCTGCATACTCTATTTAGAGCGCAAAACTGAGGTTTTCTTGCCGCAGAGTATGGATGGCCA
The DNA here is from genome assembly GCF_001447785.1 of Gekko japonicus. NCBI lineage: Eukaryota > Metazoa > Chordata > Lepidosauria > Squamata > Gekkonidae > Gekko > Gekko japonicus. The sequence goes on from NW_015166420.1 coordinate 279,826, forward strand.
GCCCAGGCAGTTCGTGTTCTGCAGCAAGAAAAGCTCAACTCTGCAACCTAAATAGATTACGTAGATTTGCACCATTTCTCTCGTTTTGCTCAGCTTCAGCTCGTTCTGTGGCTTTCCCCATCTTGCCCAATTTATTCTGGTTTGCTAGTCATGGAGAGCAGCAATGAGGTACATGAGGCATCAAAGAACCTCCGGAAACCTTATTCCCAGTGTTCCCTCTAAACTGCGTGCTTGAGCAGCCGCTCATTGACACAGGAAGCCCCGCTCAGCAGCAGCCAGGGTCTCGCACTGCCCCGTTGCCCATTTTAAGATTACAGCATTTATATTCTGCTCAGGATTGTGAACTTGCTCCGCTCAGTAGGGGGGAGGGACCAGAGGGAACAGTGTTCCACACACACCCCTGCCCTGTGTGTGTTCTGAGATTTCAGCCGCTCGGAACTACCTTTCTGTTTTAAATGAACCCTGAAATCCTCAAGAAGTGGAATTCTGCACCCAAGTACTGCTTTCCGGGTTCTCCCTGTGATCTTGCAGCATCATATTGCATAGACACAGCCTCGCCTGTGAAACCCTAGCATGGTATTTGGGGGCTGGGGAGAAGGAGGCATCGCCACCTCTTTCCGACTTGCGGCGACCGGCAGCCTCTTCTTTCTTGCCCATATTCGACAACATTCTTTTTCAGTTCCCCTCCCCGCATTATTAGAGGAGGATATTGATTTTAAATCTGTACAGGAGGAGGAGGAGGAGGGCAGGGCGGGGGGGGGGGGGAAGAGAAGATGGTG
>NW_015166420.1:280699-315775 GCF_001447785.1 Gekko japonicus
GAGAGAGCGCGCGCATGTGTGCGCACGAGAGAGAGAGAGAGAGAGAGAGAGAGAGAGAGAGAGAGAGAGAGAGTTCTCTGTGTGGGGGGTAGTTCTCTCTCTCTCCCGTCTCCCCACCACCACCCGCCAAGACCCCAGCTGTTTTGCATCAGGGCATGAAAAGCGAGGATACGCCAGGGGGACGCAAGGCAGCCGATCAAACGATGCAGTTCAGTAAGGAAATAAACTAGATTTCCAAATTTATGGCTGGAAATGGTTGCCATTGATCAGCGGCGTTGACGGGCGATCGCGTCCCTTTGGGCTGAATGATTAGGAAAGCATATCTAAGCATTCAAGATGACTTCCCCTCCGCACCCCCCCTCCCCTCCCCTCCCTCCTTTAGCTGGATGTGTGTGTGCCTGCGTGTTCACGGCAAATGCTTCAAAAGTCTCTGGGTGAAAGGGGGGGGGGGGGGGAGGAGTCGATCTTTTTATCTAATTCTTTTTTTTCTCTTCTTCCCCCTCCCCCTTCCAGATGAAGTTTTAGGCAAGAGAAGAGCCTGTTCTCCCAACAGCAGCAGTGAATGTCCTCTGGAAAACAAGAAATCCCGGAGTGAGTCCCCAAAAGGTAGGTACTCTCTCTCTCTTTTTTTTTTTAAAAAAAGCAGCCTTCCAGTTTCAGAAGTGTGGGACGGTTGACATTTTGCCATGGGGGAGGGGGCAGAGGGGATCGGATGCTCGGAGCCTGGAGCCTGAGTCATCTTTCCTCTCCGCTCGGCTCAAAGGACTCTTCTTTTCTCCGATCAGCCAGCGAGAGAGACGTCCCTTAATGAGCATGACTCTTAATTTACGCCGACCCCCTATATCTCCTCCCCCCCCCCCAACCCGGGTAGGTCTGGTTAAGTTTCCTCATCTTTCCAAGTCTTCCATACCCAGATGAAAGCGCCATCATCACAAAAACGTCGCGTCTCGCTTCCCTTTCTTGCCGAATGCTCGAGATTAATAACGAAAGCAGCATGCGCCTCATTTCCTTCCATGTTGTTTGCTTCCCCCCCTCCGCTTTTTTCAGAGGAGGGATTTTTTCAAGTAGAAATTAAAAAGAAAAACAAGACAAAACTCTAGCCGGAGTGCAAAGAGTTACGTTGGGCATACCAAGGGCGGGAAGCATGTCTAATGGGATTTTAGCACCCACCCCCCACCCCAACTCTTATAACAGCAGAAAGCGTACCACAGACACACACACAGACCATGTCCTATCACAATATGCTTTGGAAACTCTTCCTTGCGTCAAAAGTAGTTTGCTGGGGTGGGGGGCGATGCTCCCTCTAAGCTGTGGAGTCTTGTGAGCAAAAATTCTATTTTGTGAGCTACAGGCATTAAAGTTGTGAGCGTGCGATTTGGCTCATATAAATCAGTTTTCTTTGGAGCCATCCTTCCTGAGCTGAGACAAAATGTGTGAGCCAGAGGCTAAAAAACCCTGTGAGCTAGCTCACACTCACTCAGCTTAGAGGGAACACTGGTGGGGGGTGGGGGAGGATCCTGTCCAGGAGACGCAAGACGGAATGCAGACTATCTGATCTAGTTGCAGGGTTCTACAGCACTGTACTTGCGTTCAGTTTGGGGGGGTTTCACCTCCTTTCCATATAGCTGACTTTTTGGAAGCGCTTTCTTTAAGGCTGGTGATACAGAGTAGGAGATGTGCTCTTATTTTATTTATATCCAGCCTTTCTCCCCTTTGGGGACCCAGAACTGCTTACACCATTCTCCTCCCCTCTGTTGTATCCTCACAACAACCATGCAAAGTAGGTTAGGTAGGCCTGGCCAAGAACACACGTGACTGGCCCAAGGTCACCCAGCAGGCTGCTGTGGCAGTGAGGGGACTGGAACCTGGGTTTCCCAGATCCAACCACTCCCCCAAGCTAGTTTTCATACACAGGATCCAGGGGTGGGACACTCTGTACTGGAGGAAGTGCCATCTCACAACGGGAACTGTTGGAGGTGGGAAGCGTCGAAGGGTCGGTACTGGGAAGTCACACACGGTGGCCACACAGCAGCGGAGGAGTGGGACTTTCAACCTTGACCTGGAAGTGCATGGCTGGGGCACCTCTTGCCGCTGAAAGGGAAGGTCTCGTGGTTTGGTGTAGTGGTTAGGAGCACGGACTCTAATCTGGGAGAACCGGGTCTGATTCCTCACTCCTCCACATGCAGCTGCTGGGTCAGTCACAAGTGCTCCCACAACTGTTGTCTCAAGGGCAGTTCTGGAAGGAGCTCTCTCAGCCCCACCTACCTCACAGGGTGTGTGTTGTGGGGAGGGGAAGGGAAGGGAAGGGAAAGGAGATTGTACCGTTCTGAGACTCCTTTGGGTAGTGAAGGACGGAGTATAAATCCCTCCTCCTCCTCCTCCTCCTCCTCCCCTCCTCCTCCTCCTCCTCCTCCTCCTCCTTCTAGTGTTGTGTATCCAGGAGCCCTAGATAAGCAGTGGAGGCCTGTAGGGCAGGTGGCAGGTGAGCATGATTTATAGGTAGGACCAGAAGAGAAAACAAGAATGTCTTCATTTCTCGCCTTGGGCCAGGAGTGCCTCATGTCTGGGAGGAGAGAGGAAAGACAGGTGCCCCTCTCAGAGGGCACTTTAGTTCATTAGGCTGAAACTAATTAGCTTTCAGTCATGCCCACGATTATGAGAATTGCTTCATGTTAGTGCCCAGGGAGGCCCAAAGCTCTGCCGTGCGGCATCTTTGCAGATAGTCAAGAGAACCTCCCAGGATCCCCTACACCTTTTTTTGTTCTTCCCACCTGGCCTGCACTCCTGGTTGGGAAGGAAGAAGGGCACACCTGGAGTTGCCTTATACTGAGTCAGACTGTGGTCCATCAAAGTCAGCATTGTCTACTCAGACCGGAAGCAGCTCTGCAGGGTCTCCAGCACAGGTCTATCACATCACCTCCTGCCTAGTTCGTTTTTAACTGGAGATGCCAGGGATTGAACCTGGGACCTTCTGCATGCCAAGCAGATGCTATGTGACTCCAGATTCGTGATGTGACTCTGGACTCAAGTCTTGGTCATTTTGCGTGGTGCTCCCACAATGCATCCTACGCCTACAGGGTCTTGCAGAAATGTTTGTCAGCTGACATAGGGGTGGTATTTCTCTGGCCAGATTTGGTAATGAATGTTTTGAAAAATGAAATGGAAGTTTGCTAGGGTTGGGGGAGAAAAGGACACCCCCTCCCCCGCCTCAGCTTCCTACTTGAAAGGCTAAAGGTTATTTCTTTCCCCTCTCTGCTCTGTTTGCAGTGTCATCTGTTTTTTTACAAGTCCTTGCTCACAAATTCATTTTTGCGATCTTAAGGACTAGTCACTTGCTTTAAAAACTAGCAGGGATTCTCAGGTTCTGACATTCGGCACCTCTTTCAGAACTTTCGTTTTGAGAGCCATGTGTTGAAGTGGGTACAGCATCAGACTAGGGGTTGAAATAGAAGAAAAGAGAAGAAGAGATTGGATTTATACCCCACCCTTCACTACCTGAAGAAGTCAGAGTGATTTACAATCTCCTTTCCCTTCCCCTCCCCACAACAGACACCCTGTGAGGTTGGTGGGGCTGAGAGAGCTCTTTTGAGAACTGCTCCTGAGAGAACAGCTCTGAAAGAACTTCTGACTGACCCAAGGTCACACCAGCAGCTGCATATGGAGGAGTGGGGAATCAAACCCAGTTCTCCCAGATTAGACTCTGCGCTCCTAACCACTACACTGAACTGGCTCTCAAGAGACAGAGGCCGTGGGGTCCATCCCATGGCTGCCAAGGCCATTTTAAAAAGCCACTGTGGTTCTCCAAAAATTGCCACAAGGCCCCAGTCAAAACCAGGTGCACAGCACAGTGGCCCCCAGAGCTCTTCTCCCCCCACACACCCATGCCTTTGCAACTGTTCCTGGACCTGAAAAGGCATGGGGGGGGGAAACAAGAGGAGGAGGAGGAGGAGATTGGAATTATAACCCGCCCTTCACTTGGAGTCTCAGAGCGGCTTTCAAACTCCTTTCCCTTCTCTTCCCCACAACAGACACCCTGTGAGGTAGGTGGGGCTGAGAGAGCCCTTTCAAGGACTGCTCTTTCAAGGACAGCTCTGACAGAACTATGGCTTGCCCAAGGTCATCCAGCAGCTGCAAGCGGAGGAGTGGGGAATCAAACCTGGTTCTCCCAGGTTAGAGTCCGTGCTCTTAACCACAACACCAGACTGGCTCTCTTGGGGGCGCCACACCATGCCCCTGAACTGGATCGGGGCCTTGCAGAAATTTTTAAAGAATGACAAAGGATTTTAAAGTGGCGTCGGCAAACTCAGGATGGATGGTCAGCCTCCATCACTTGTATTTTGCCTCAAGCATCTGGGAGAACCAGGTTCAGATCCTAATGCTGCCATGGAAGCTCGCTGGGTGACCTTGGGCTGGTCACAGACTCTTGGCCTAGCCTACTTTACGGGCTTGTTGTGAAGAGAAAACGGAGAAGCAGAGAATGTTGCAAGCCACTTTGGTTCCCCATCGGGGAGAAAAGCGGGGTATAAATGGAAACTGAAAACACAACCGGCTTCTGTAGTGCATTTACAGATGGGGGGGGGGGATAGAGCACCAGAGCCAGCAGGGCGGTGCAATGATCACCCCCCCCCCCGAAGAATCCAGTTTCCTCTTGCATCTTCTGTCTGCTGTCCTGAAGCCATTTTCCTCCGCTGGCCCAAATCCGCCTCTCCATTTCCTGTCTTGCCTCTCCCCCCCCCTCCGCTCCTCGGAGCTGCAATTAGACCGACATCAATATTCCAATAGGGATCCAGGTGGGACACTGAAATGCATTTTGCTCCGGGAGACGCCAGCTTATCGGAGGGGGACCAAAGTGCCCTTAACCTGTAAAACGCTGCTCTGCAGCAGCACTAATTTCCTCTTAATATGTTAGCAGGATCCGTCTGCAGGCTGTCTCCGACTCCTGCCCCCCCCTCCCCCCAGCCATGGCATCCTCTGAAAAATTAATCAAGGTGATAGCAGTTTAATCCATCTCTTGGAGAAGGCAGCTAAGCTTTAATCAGGCTTTCCCCGAGACCTGGCTATCCATCGCTTTGGAATCAATGCCGCTTATCCCAGACCCCAAATAAGACCACCGCCCCCCCCCCATCCCCGCACAAATTGAAGTTTCCCCCCCTGGCTCGGGCTACGCTCCCCTCTAATATTTGGACGGCTTCGGACTGGATCAACAGATTATCAAATAAGACTCGAGAGTGTTGGGAATGATCTTTGTGCCATTGCTTACCGGTGGAGGTTTAAATGAAAAGGACGCGAGGCATTTTCTCCTCCAGACAGGGAGCCCGAAAGGGTTTTTTTGCATTCCCCTGTAGTGGGTGGCTTGACATGGATGCACAACTCACCTTGGAGCTGTTTTTTGCTACCTTTTCTTCACCTGCTCTCTGCTTATGCCGGGGTAGCTTGCTAGGCTGGGCCCCACCTTTGCCTAGGGGCTTAGATTGCAGTGAACATCTCTGTAAGACTTTCTATTTCCTAGGGAAGCTGGCTGCCTGCCAACCTTCCCTCCCCTCTAGAGCCATTCATTGGCTGAGCTGCTGTGATGTCACAGAAGAGCTCATGAACATTCTAACCACAAAGTGAAAAGGAAGCATTTGGCAACAAATTCAGCTGCCGGGAGGGAAGTGAAAAGTCTGTTCGGTGGGGCTTTTATTTATTTATTCATTCAATTCATTTGTACCCCGCCTTCTCCCCAGGGGAGACCCAAAGTGGCTTACGCTGTTCCCCTTGCCTCCATGTTATCCTCACAACAACCCTGTGAGGTAGGTTAGGCTGAGAGAGCGTGACTGGTCCACAGTCACCCAGCAAGCTTCCATGGCACAAGCGGGGATTCGAATCTGCCTCTTTCAGATCCTAGTCCGACACTCTGAACCAATGTTCCCTCTAAGCTGTAGAGTCCTGTGAGCAAAAATTCTACTTTGTGAGCTACGGGCATTAAAGTTGTGAACGAGTGATTTGGCTACTGCATAAATTAGTGTGTTCTGGAGCCCTCCTTCCTGAGCCGAGACAAAAATGTGTGAGCTGGAGGCTAAAAAACTGTGAGCTAGCTCACACTAACTCAGCTTAGAGAGAACACTGCTCTGAACCATTACACCACCCTGCTCCTCTTTTGAACTGTGCCTTTTGAGAGAGCGTCTTCATTCAGGAAAGCTGTGCTCATTCTTGCTTGCCCAAAGCCCCTTCTGTCTCACAACTGCACCCTTGATCCTTCCTCTTACGGTATTGACCACAACTGCTGTGATGTCACAGGATGTTTCGCACACCACTTGAACTGCAGAGGGAAGATCAGGGTTGGACCATGCAGCTACTATGAGGGAAGAGAAAAATCAGTTTGGCGAGGGTTGGGAGAGAGCAACCTCTTAGGTGTGCCAACTGGCTGGCCGTGCCCGAGCTTCAAAGACGCTTTTCACCATCAACTTCTGATTCACCATGCTGCCTTCTCGCTGACGCACGTGCCCAGAGCAGGAAGGGAAAGGCAATTTCAAAGCAGCCCCCCAGAGGCAGCGGTCTTGTTGCGATGTTTTTTGAGGTCTCTCGTCTTCATGGTGGAGCTTTTTTGAGTGCATGCTGGGGGAGGGGGGGGATGAGGCTACAGAGTGAATTGCTCTCTTCTATCCTTCTGACAAGAAGGGGGGGCACACACACCTGTAAGGGGCTTCCGAGGCTTCCAGCAGAGCAGCAGAGTAACCTTCCTTTCCGCCCTCCCCAGCAAGCGTTCTGGAGATCAAACGCAAGCCCTATCTCAGTGGAAACAGGGGCTGCCTGAGCGCTCGCTGTCAAACCGAGCAGAACGTTCGCACGTCTAATATGGAAATACGAGCATATCAGAGGCTCCGAAGAGGGGCCGCGCTGGCAGGTCACGGAGGAAACGTTCTCCTCCGGAGACGACTCCCGCTCTCCCCTCTTCCCCCTCCAGACTGTGACACCAAGGCGCGGAGATCAGCTCTCCAGATACCCCAGTGCAGAGAAATGAAACTGCATTATTCGGGGAGGGGGGGGAAGGTTGTCGGAGTGGGCTCTCCTCCCCTTTCTGTTTTTGCAGCTGCAAAAAATAAATCCAGTAGAAGCTTTCTCTCTTTGGGGAGATTTTGAGCTGGGTTTCGGAGCTAGGTTTTGAGCAGAGGAGGGAGGGATGCATTGTCGCTGAGAGATTGTTTGGTTCCTGGTAGGCCTGATCGTTCCTGATCTGTACGCACCCACAAATCGAAACTCTGCCACGGGTGTGGTTGGGCGGGGTGGGGACATAGATAGGCCAGCACAGGGTGCTGTTTCGTGAGAATTAGCACTCTTCTATGGAGTGAAAGCTGAGATTTTCAAGAATCCCACTTTCCTAAATCGATGACTTCCTGTGTGGGTCTACAGAAAATAACAAGTCCTGCATGAGGGTTCTTCTGTTCACAGCAACCTGCTCTGTAGTGCATTGCAGAAATTAGATTTTAGAACAGAGGTCCCCAACTCTTTTTTTTAGCAAGAGGGCGCATCTGGAATTTCGAGAAGGGGTAAAGAGCACCACACCAAAATGGCCACTGCCTCCTCCTTCCTCACACCTCCTGGGAAGAAGGAAAGGCTGAAGGGGAAATGGCCACACACTGACTAAGGAGAGCCCAGCTGCTTTCCAGTCCTCAAGTTGCTCCAGTGGGAAAATACTTTCATTTGTATGAGGGGAGCCAATAACATGTGGCCGCCATCTTGGGGAACCCTGTTTTGGAAGGTAGTAGGCCACACGCATAGAGCCGAAGCAAAGCAGGGCCAATCCCTAAATCGTGTTTTCAGGGGTAGGTCAAGCTCAGCAGTAATTTCAGAATAATGCCTCTGCACATATGCAGAGTGTAGTCTATTGCTGAGAAGCCTGCTTCTGCGTTCCAGGGTTCAGGGCGCAAAGTGCTCCAGGTCATAGTGTGGCTTCTTTGGAAGAATGCCCTTCCCAGGCACGTCTCCGTTCAGAAACGTAACAACACTGACCATTACCTGCCTTTGCGGCAGGGGAGAGAGCAGCCATTGTGGGCAGATTTTTAAAGTTTTGCTGCCCGTTTCTTATGGGGAGATTCTGAGGAAAGGTTTTGCCGTAACCAGTGAAACAGATGTGCACAGCTGGCTTTCAGGGTTCTGTGTAGAGTTGTACGAAGGGGCCTCTTTAAATGTCTTTAAAGCCTCAGTTCACACGTGCAGGAGAACGAGGCGTAGAGATGCCGACTTGGTGGAGCGGACTGTACCGCTTCACACTCGGGGTGGAGGTTGGAACACTCCTAGGTAAGGTAAAAGTAAAGGTCCCCTTGCTCGAAAGCCAGTCGAGTCCGACTCTAGGGTTGCGGTGCTCATCTCCGCTTCAAAGCCGAAGAGCCAGCGCTGTCCGAAGACGTTTCCGTGGTCATTTGGCCGGCATGACTAAACACCGAGGCGCATGGAACGCTGTTACCTTCCCACCGAAGTAGTACCTATTTATCTACTTACAATTTCTTGCTTTCGAACTGCTAGGCTGGCAGGAGGGAACACTCCTAGGTTTAAAAGAAAAAGAAATCTCCCCACAGATAGAAAGGGAAGTAAAGAGGACCGGTTGAACTCTTCACCCTGCAGGGCTAGGTTTCTGTCTGCATGGAGATTTTTTTTTAACGTAAAGGAACTTCCAAAGCCGGAATCTACCACCTGTAGTCCAAATCTCGGTCCATTCTGCCATTTCAACATCTTACCACTTCGCTGTCGCCTCATTTTACCATATGTGTGAACCAGATCTGTAAGGTACCAGCTGGATCTTAGAAAAAACTTGTTGACAGTCAGAGTTGTGCAGCAGTGGAATCAGCTGCATGGGTAGGTGGTGAGCTCCCCCTCCCTGGCAGTCTTGAAGCGGCGGCTGGACAAACACTGGTCAGGGATGCTCTCGGCTGATCCTGCATTGAGCGGGGGTTCGACTAGATGGCCTCTATGGCCCCTTCCAACTCTGTGTGGTTCTATGCTTCAGACCTTAGTAGGACAGAAGGGCAGCCAGCATGGGATGGATCGGGCTGGGGGAACATGCAAATGGAAAGATCATTCGAGAGCCCTCCGAGTCTCTTGCTGAGTTGGCATGGGGCCCCGCCAGGTTGGGGGCTGTGTTCACGACAGGAAAAGGAAGCTGCCTTATATTGAATCAGCCCATCCAGTTCAGTCTTGTCTACTCACACTGGCAGGGGCTCTCCAGGGGCTCAGGCTGAGGTCTTTCACATCACCTGTTGTTGTTGTTCAGTCGCACAGTCGAGTCTGACCCTTTGCGACCCCATAGACCACATCACATCACGCCAGGCCCTCCTGTCTTCCGTCGTGCTCCTGAGTTTGCTTAATTTCATGTCCGTTGTCTCGATAACACTGTCTAACCATCTCATCCTTTGCCGCCCCCTTCTTCTTTGACCTTCAGTCTTTCCCAGCATCAGGGTCTTCTCCAGTGAGTACGCCCTTCTCCTTTGGTGGCCAAAGTATTTGAGAATAGATAGGAACTCTTGGTCTGGGGCAGGTGATGCTCCGTATTCTTGGTGCTTGGAGGGGGCGACAGTGGGAGGGCTTCTAGTGTCCTGGCCCCACTGCTGGACCTCCTGATGGCACCTGGTATTTTTGGCCACTGTGTGACACAAAGTGTTGGACTGGATGGGCCATTGGCCTGATCCAACAGTGGCTTCTCTTATGTTCTTATGCTCTTCTACGGAGGCGTGGGCCCCTCCCCGAGCTTTCTTTGTAGAATTTCCCCCGCTGCCTTGGAGTAGGCTGTGAGTTGCTTTCTCGATTCTCTTGGAGCGTGGCCAGATTGAAAGCCAGAAAGGGTCCCTCCATCCTGGCCAAGTGGCTGCTCGTAAAGTTAGAATAAAACGGCAGCTCTGGCTCTTAGCGGGCCTCTTAATGGATCCAGGCCTAATGCTCTTCTCGGCTGGCACCGGCAGTGAGGTTCCGTGCCAGGTCCCCTCCATGCTCAGGCTATGGTTCCTGTCCAAAACCGCCACCGGAAAGGTCACCGGCAGAGTTCACAGGGATGCTATTTACGCCGAAGCCAGAGGGAACGGCAGAGCCGCGTCTCTCCGCGGCATCTGCGTCGGGAGCAAAGCAGAAGGCTGGACAGCTGCTGTTGTCTAGGCCTTGCCCTCGGAGCGGCTTCGCCAGAGACTGCGTCGCACCTGGCGGCAACCGAAGCGCCGACGCGATCAATCTCCCGCATTAGCCCGCCGACGCTAAAGACAAAAGCAGACGGCGATGGCACCGCAGAGCAGGAATTATCTTGGGCTGAGTCTGGGGGGAAATCTCCCCTTTAAAGCGCCACAAATCTCACTGCTTTTCTCTGTGCTCGGTCTCCACCTTGCCCCCCGACATCTTCTTTGGGGCACATTGGGAGGAGTTGACCACAATTAGAAATGGGGCCATCTTCTCTGCCTCTCTGCTTCCATCTCCCCCTTCTCCATCTTCAGGGGGTGAAGCCCTCCCAGCCTGCAAAAGCCAGTGATTTCAACTCTTCTCCCCCCCCTTAAATTGAGGTCCTTTTTTCACAGATTGAGCTAAGAGCCTCCGAGCGGGAGGCTGAGACAGTTGGCGTGTTTGTGAGCTCTCTCCGGGGAGGCGGGTGGGCGGGTGAGCGTGGGAGGCCTTGTCAGTCAGTCGAGAGGAGTGGCGGCGGCGGTGGCGGCGATGGAAGCGGCGGGAATAGAGGAGGGAGGGGGAATTCCAAAGCCGTTGCTCCTTCCTTCCCTGGGGTGTAGGCCACCTGCTCCGCGTATGCTCCCCAGTTAACACCCCCTCCTCATTCACTTTTGGAGGCAACAGGTCTTTGAAGCCCCTGGGCTAGGGTACCCAACTCCAGGGAGGGGAATTCCTGGAGATTTGGGGCTGGATCAATGCTCCCTCTAAGCCGTGGAGTCCTGTGAGCAAAAACTCTACTTTGTGAGCTCCTGGCATTAAAGTCGTGAGCGAGCGATTTGGCTGCTGCATAAATTAGTTTGCTCTGGAGTCCTCCTTCCTGAGCTAAGGCAAAAACGTGTGAGCCGGAGGCTTAAAAAGTGAGAGCTAGCTCACACTAACTCACCTTAGAGGGAACACTAGTCTGGAGATCACTTGTGATTCCAGGAGAAATCCAGGTCCCACCTGGAGGTTGGCAAGCCCACCCTGGCCTGGAACTTTGGGCAGTTGGAGTCAAGATGGGAGGTTTTACTGACCAGGGCGCATTGGAAGCATGTTTTCCCCCAGCTGATGGGGAGGGCCCGTCAATGGCGAGGGTCAGATTCGGGTGTGTGTGGGGGGAAGGCTGCTGCGTTTCCCAGTGGTCCGGCCTCAAGGGGTAGGGTGCCAGCGCTGGCTTGGGGAATACCTGGAGATTTGGGGGTGGAGCCTAAGGAGGGCGGGGTTTTTGGGGGGAGAAGTCAACGAGGTGTAATGGCACGGGGCCCGCCCTCCGAAGCAGCCATTTTCTCCAGACGAACTGATCTCTGGCGCCTGGAGATGGGTTGTGATTCCGGGAGATCTCCAGCTCATAGCTGGAGGTTGGTAACCTTACTCAAGGGAGGGTGAGACATGTGCTTGCGAGGGAGATGGCAGAAATGGCAAAAGAGGCAAGATGTGCGTGGGCCAGTTACCGCGTGGGGGGATACTGCTGGGACCTCAGTATATCGTTGGGCTGATCCGAGTTCTGTGCTGGAATGCCTCAGAAGGCTCTGGGTGAGGAATTTTTTAAGGGAAATGTTTAAAATAAACAGTGGCGGTAGCCCCCAAGCCTCCCTCTCTGGCTGTTCTTTCTGCTCCCTGTCCAAAGAGCACAGAGGGGCACGGCTTTAAGGCCTCCCTCGTCTAATACCAGAGCTGATGTCAGGAAAAAGGCAGCCTTCCTCTTCAGGCCGACAGTCTGCTCTTCCCCTCCCATGTACGGCCGCACGAGAGCCAGCACGGTGTTGTGGTCAGTGCTGGGTTGGGACTGGAGAGGCCTGGGTTCAGATCCCTGCTCAGCCACACACCCTGCCTTGGGCTTGCTTTGTGAGGATAAGAAGGGACAACCCTTATGTCCGAGAGCCACTGTGGTGTGGTGGTTAGGAGTGTTGGACTAGCATCCGGGAGACCCAAGTTTGAATCCCTACTCGTGCCATGGAAACTCGCTGGGTGACCTTGGGCCAGTCACACTCTCAGCCTAACCTACCTCACAGGGTTGCTGTGAGGATAAAATGGAGGAGAGGAGAACAATATTAAGCCACTTTGGGTCCCCGTTGGAGAGGAAGGTGGGGTACAACTGAATTAAATGAATAAAGACGTTTATTAAACGATTCCCGCCCAACCCAGATGTAGGAGGGGGCCCCCGCGGAAGACCCCACTTAAGTCTTTCTGTGTAGCCCTGTGGTAGGAGCAGCTCAAACCCGGTCTGTTTTGGTGTTGAGACAACTGGGGAAAGATGAGAGGATTCCCACTGCCTCCTCCTACCTATCTCCCCTTGGGTGGCCATTTTGAATTTGCACCTCGAGCGGCCATTTTGAATTTCCGCCAACACAGCAGCCCAGTTGCTTTCAGCACAGCCGGTCGGTCGATTGTCACATCCCGCAACCCCGTGCTCACGAAAGCCAAGGGGGAACCTGGGGAGTATGCAAGGTCATCGTTAATAGATAATTATCTAATTCAGTTAACGAGCTGGCAGTCCTCAGGAAGCTGCCGTGGGGGGAGAGTACATTTCAGGGGCTGCCTCCTCCTCAGCTTGCGCACTCTCTTTGTGTGTGTCTCTCCCCCCCCCCCCCCCCAGTTTGATTTCCCAAGGATTTTTCTGTTTTGAGTTCCTCTGAGTAATGAAAAGCTTTGGCCTGTGGGGATGATCAGAGATAAAACAGCTCCGGAGCAGACGCTTGCCAAAGCGGCGGAACGGTAATTACCACCAAGTTCTGCTTACAGTAAACAAACTGTCGCCCAGCCTGGTTTTTATCTTCCCATGTGACGAGTGCCCTGCCGCACCTTCGCAGTGGTGGCTGAAGGAGAAAAGGAGATCCCGCCTTGTTTCAGGGTGGCAGCGAGAGCTGGGAGCCAGAGACAAGACTTGGTTTGCTGTGATCGATCCATCCGTTTTGTCCTTTGAGAAACTGGCGTGGTGTAGGAAAAGAAATTCAGCCTTGCAGCAGCCCTGCAAGGTAGACTGGGCTGAGAGACGGCAGTCCCTGGGTCACTGTTACATGGTGAAAGGGCTATTGTGTTGGGTGGCCTCTACTGGCTAGGACAGCAAATCATTACAAAGGGGGTGTTACGGGATTAAAATGGTTTTGACTACGTATGATGACCAGGGAAGGGAAGGGAAGGCAAGGTGGGGGAAAGCTTTACTGGCTTTTCCTTAGAAATCAATCTTTGACGCTGATGTTTTCAAAAAGGGAAGAGAGCTGCCCCAAACCAGACCCTTGCACCTTTAGGATCAGTTTTTCAGACAGGCCTCTGGTGACTCCATGTGACGGTAGGGCCTACTTTGATCTCTTATTTGCCGACCAGGGAAGAGTCTTGAGTGAGTGACCCTGTGAGATGCTAAGAGAGGGAAGGTTGCTGGCGTCACCTGTTCCTCGGTACCAGGCTCCTCGAGGCCTAACAGTCACCCAGGGAGTTCCGGGGCTGCAGGGAGACTTGGGTCTTCCTGATCCGAGACTGATGCTCTGCCCTCTAAACCATGCTGACGTTCGGGGAGGAAAATTCTCGGGGGTTCCTTGCCCTTTGCCCTTCGTTTACACCTGCGCTCTGTGGCAAGAACCAAAAAGATTCTCGCATTTGTTTTCTGTCCCCGCGAGTATTTCGCTCGGGCATTCTTTTCCATGCCGAACCGATCCGAGAAAACGTAGGATGGGCCTCTTCCTCAGTTGCCACCTGAGCGTGTCACCAAGAGTGCCTGTACGATGGGGAAACATGCCTTTTACATTTCAGGTATACCACAGTGTGCAAAGAGGCCTTTTGACAGCAGATTGTTGGTGTCGGTTGTCTATTCGACTAGGGACATGTGTGCGGTGGTGGCCGTGGGGTGAGGGAATGCACCCTGTGGCTTCGTACACTGCGCAGTGCATTGCTTGAGCATTGTTTCTGCGCCGAGGGTGTGCAAAGGAGGTGGCCCACCTGAGCTCCTGCCTCCCTCCTTTTCCTCTCACCTTTTGTTTTGCCTTTCTCTGTCCAAGTGGGCATCCATATACATCTTTTCCTTTTTTTAACCTTCTGCACTTCAGAGAATTCCCACACGCCACTGCTGGAGGGGGCCGTGAGTCAGATGACCCCAGAGGAGCACTACCGGCGGATGATGTCGGCTCTCAATGAACACGGCGCCTTCGAGGAGCAGCAGCAGCAGCGTCTCTACCAGCTGGCCAACAGCATGGCGGTTCCCAGCCACAGCGGTGAGGGCAGTTTCATTTCACTCGGGTGCCTGTCTGCAACTCTGCTTGGGTGATTCCCCCCCCCACTCGCCCCCAAACTGTTTTTCTGGGGAGCCCCAGAGTTCCCTGCAAGCTTAACAAGGGGTCTACAGCCAACGTGGAACTTCTCTGAAAAGTCAACTGGTCCTCCCTTTATGGATCTCCTCCTGTAAACGGAGCCTTTTGCATGGCTCTAAGATGCGCTCGCAATACATGCCGGGGGACAGAGACATCTGAAATGAACTGTGGGGCTGGACTAGATGGACCCCTGGTCTGATCCTGCAGGGCTCTTCCTATGTTCTTATTGGGGAAGGCCTTGGCCTCTCTGCCCTGTTGCTGGTCCTCCGGAGGAACTGGTTGGCCTCTGTGTAAGCCAGGATGTTGGACTAGATGGACCACTGCTCTGATCCAGCAGGGCTCTTCTGATGTTCTAATGAAGGCCTTGGCCTCTAGGCCCTGTTGTTGGCCCTCTAGAGGAACTGGTTGGCCACTGTGTGAGCCAGGATGCTGGACTAGATGGAGTGCTAGTCTGATCCAGCAGGGATCTTCTGATGTTCTTATGAAGGCCTTGGCCTCTAGGCCCTGTTGTTGGCCCTCTAGAGGAACTGGTTGGCCACTGTGTGAGCCAGGATGCTGGACTAGATGGAGTGCTAGTCTGATCCAGCAGGGATCTTCTGATGTTCTTATGAAGGCCTTGGCCTCTAGGCCCTGTTGTTGGCCCTCTAGAGGAACTGGTTGGCCACTGTGTGAGCCAGGATGCTGGACTAGATGGAGTGCTAGTCTGATCCAGCAGGGATCTTCTGATGTTCTTATGAAGGCCTTGGCCTCTAGGCCCTGTTGTTGGCCCTCTAGAGGAACTGGTTGGCCACTGTGTGAGCCAGGATGCTGGACTAGATGGAGTGCTAGTCTGATCCAGCAGGGATCTTCTGATGTTCTTATGAAGGCCTTGGCCTCTAGGCCCTGTTGTTGGCCCTCTAGAGGAACTGGTTGGCCACTGTGTGAGCCAGGATGCTGGACTAGATGGACCACTGGTCTGATCCAGCGGGGCTCTTCTGATATTCTTATTGGGAAAGGCCTTGGCCCCTGTGCCTTGTTGTTGACCATCCAGAGGAACTGGTTGGCCACTGTGTGAGACAGGATGCTGGACTAGATGGACCACTGGTCTCATCCAGCAGGGCTCTTCTTACGTCAGCTCACTGACATTCAGTGTGGCCACTGAGAGGCAGGGCAAGGGGGCATGCCTTCTCTCTGAGGAGTCTTCGACTGGATCACAAATAAAGCTGGACTTCTTTTCCTAGGAAATCAGACACGGAGCTTAATGTCTGCTCCAAAACCTGTTTTTGTCGCTCAGGGCTCAGTCTCAGAACATGGGAGGCGACCACTGGGTGTCGGGTAGCAGGCAGCGGTGCTGCAGTTGGTTGTTGAAACCTGGGTGGGGTTCACACTTTCAGGCCTTGGGCGAAACCGTCAGTTAGCAGGTGTGGATGTGCGACTGGGGCAGGAGGGGGTATTGCAAGAGGATCCACCCATGTGGATGCAAAGAGCAGAAGCAGGGTCCAATCTCAGCTTGGAGAGCAGGCCGTTTAATGCCCCAGCACCCCCTTCTGCAGATCAAGCACGGGTAATTTATTTTCCAAGCAGGCTTGTGGCAAAGACGTTTTGGTGTTGGACTCAAAACATTGAAATGGCATGGGAAGGTGAAGGGAATTTCCAGACCATTTATCAGCCCCCATTTTGCAGTAAAAATAACCCATTAAACCCTAAGGATTGTGAAAACATCATCTGAGGCACATCTCCCATAGGCCCAGTGTGGCATAGCAGTTAGACTGTTAGAATAGGAACTCGGAGAGCTGGGTTCGAAGCCCCACTCCACCAAGAAGCTTGCTGGGCGACCCTGGGCCCGTCAGTCTATCTTACCTCACAGCGACTACAAGGATGGACGGCTTCAAAAGGGAATTAGATAAGCATATGGAGCAGAGGTCCATCAGTGGCTATTAGCCACAAGGTATAGATAGGGGCTCTGGGGCAAGTGATGCTCTGTCTTCTTGGTGCTTGGGGGGGGGTGTCAACAGTGGGAGGGCTTCTAATGTCCTGGCCCCACTGGTGGACCTCCTGATGGCACCTGGTATTTCTGGCCACTGTGTGACACAGAGTGTTGGACTGGATGGGCCTTTGGCGTCTCTTATGTTCTTATGTTGTTGGGAGGATAAAACTGGGCTGAGGGTTCCTGAGCTCTTTGGTGTAAGGGCAGGATAGAAACATACTAGAGAGAGAGAGACGTGGCCTTAGGGTCTGAAAAGGTGAGGAATAGTCCTACGAAGGACCCTCCGCTGTTGTTCCGCACAGTCTCTCCCTTTTGATTCCATGAAAAGCATCTGTATGTAACACGGAGGGCTTTTCATAGTTCTGCTTTAACTTAACCCAAGTCTGGCTGGGGGAGAATGGGGGGGGGAGTGTTGAGAGAGAGAGAGAGATGGAGAGGGAGAGAGAGGAGTTGAAAAGGAAGACGCTTCCTCCTCCATGTGGCAAATCCGCACTCTGACAGATCCTCCCTGGAATGTTGCCCTGAAGGATGCCGGAGGGCATCTTTCTGCCTTCTACCTTTTCTGGCAGCTGGGAAGGAATCAGCCGGGGGTTGTCAACCCGTTCTGCCGGGCGCCACCGCAATTTGAGACAGGCGGCTTGTTGCTGCAACAGGGTCCCGGAGACAGAATTAATATACCGGCTCTGCAGGTTCCACCGGCTTCCGTTTAGCACACCCTTAACAAGGTTTGCTCTGAGACGGCTCCAGAGGCCCTTGGGATTTCCTTCCCGACGGAAGGTCCAACCATATGTCCCCCTCAGTGCTCCCTCTAAGCTATGGAGTCCTGTGAGCAAATATTTGTGAGCTACTGGCAAGAAGAAGGAGAAAAAGAAGAGGAGATTGGATTTATTCCCTGCCCTTCACTCGGGAGTCTCAGAGTGGTTTACAAACTCCTTCCCCTTCCCCTGCCCAAAACAGACACCCTGTGAGGTAGCTCTTTCAAGAGCTCTTTCAAGAACTGCCCTTTCAAGGACAGCTCTTGTCAGAACTATGGCTTGCCCAAGGTCATCCAGCAGCTGCAAGTGGAGGAATGGGGAATCAAACCGGTTCTCCCAGATTAGAGTCCTTGGAAGTCTCCCATCCACATACTAACCAGGGCTCACCCTTCTTAGCTTCTGAGATCTGACGAGATCAGGCTAGCCTGGGCCATTCAGGTCAGGGTATATCAGTGTTCCCTCTAAGCTGAGTCAGTGTGAGCCGGCTCACAGTTTTTTAGCCTCCAGCTCACACATTCCTGTCTTGGCTCAGGAAGGATGGCTCCAGAGCAAACTAACTGATGCAGTAGCCAAATGAGTAGACTTCCAAGGAATTCCAGGGTTTGCTATGCAGAGACAGCCAATGGCAAACTGTCTGTTTGTCTCTACCCTGACCTGGATGTCCCAGCTTAGCTCGATCTCGTCAGATCTCAGAAGCTAAGCAGGCTCGGTCCTGGTTAGTATTTGGATGGGAGACCACCGAGAAAGTCCAGGGTCGCTATGCAGAGGCGGGCAACAGCAAACTTCCTCTGAATGTCTCTTGCCAAAACCTATAAGTCAGCTGTAACTTGATGGCCCTTTCCACCGCCACCCTCTCCAAGTACAAACCTGCCATCTGTAGGGATGGATCCTTGCTATTACTTTAATACTACTTTACACAGAGAGTGATTAAAATGTGGAATTCGCTGCCAGAGGATGTAGCGGTGGCCACAGGAATAAACAGCTTTAAAAGGGATTAGATAGATCCATGGAGGAGAAGTCTTTTCAATGGCTACTGAGGCATGGTGACTGAGGGGAACCTCCACGTTCAGAGGCAGTCAGCCTCTGAATCTCAAGGCCAGGAGGCAGCATCAGGGGAAGGCCTTGGCCTCTCTGCCCTGTCGTTGGCTGTCCATAGGAACTGGCTGGCCCCTGTGTGAGACAGGATGCTGGACTAGACGGACCTCCACTGGTCTGATTCAGCAGGGCTCTTCTTAGGTTCTTAGGCCAAGCTTCCTCTTTCTGGTCACCTGTAGGCAGTTGTTTACCAGCCACCGGCCACTGGGCAAATGGCTATCTGCAAGCCTTTCCCTAACTCAGGCCCAGTCGGCCAACAGAGCTTCCTTTCATCTTAGGAGCAGAAACAGGGGGTAGGGTTGGGGGAGATGCTCGGTTAGTCTGGGCATAAATTTTATTTCTGTCCATGCAAAAACATCGATTGTCTGTGGGCATGCCCAGTGGCACCAACGAGCCTTTTAATAATTTAGGGAACCGTTTTTGCTTTAATTGGCTGCCTGGCCTTCCCCCCACTCCCCCCCCCCCCCCCCGCACGCTATTCCACATTAACATTAATCCCCGCATTCTCAATTCTCCGTGCCTGGAACCGCCATCCCCCGTAGCATCCGTGTGTCAATCACTCTTGATTTCCAAACCGTCGGAGAGGGTAGCATTGTAAATAACACATAGGCTCGGTAGATGTGCGTGTGCGGCTGGGGAAGAGGGATGGGAAGCGAGAGAGCGAGGAAGGAGAGCGAGGGGGGGAGAGGCTCCGGTGGATTGTTGCGGTCATTCGGGATCAATGCCGCTCCTGGAACTGGCAGCGCTTCAGGCTTCTAAATTACAGGGGGGCCCTTCCCTCCCCCATGCAATAAGGCACGACCTGCCTTTTTCAGATAATTAATTTATAAACATTGGAGGCGGAGGGCCACTGGCCGGGGAGAAGTCTTCCCGCAGTCTGGTGAGGCTGGCTGTATAGATGCAAAAGTCTTTTTGCCTGGGAAAGCGGGTAGCTAGCGCTGCAGATTTCAAAGCAAAAGGGGCGAGCATTCGGCCGATGGTCCTGTCCTTGTGGGGAAGCTCATCAGGTGTCGCTTTCTTGGTTCGCCTCTTTTGAATGCCTCCCTGTCCATGCACTCGTTGAAGGCACAGCTGAACCCTCGGCCCCCAAACCAGCTGGCTGTCCCCAACAAACTCAGGGTTGCATTCATGGGCAGATGGGCACACATGAAGCTGCCCTATACTGAATTGGCCCTTTGGTCCATCTAAGTCAGTATTGTCTACTCTGACTGGCAGCGGCTTTCCAGGCTCTCAGGCGGAGGTCTTTCACATCACCTACTGCCTGATCCTTTTTAACTGGAGATGTCAGGGATTGAACCTGGGACCAAACAGAAGCTCTGCCACTGAGGCACAGCCCCTCTTTACGGCTCTTCATGATCTCAGGTGGAAGTCTTTCACATCACCTACTGCCTGATCCTTTTTAACTAGAGATACCGGGGATTGAACCTGGGACCTTCTGCATGCCAAGCAGATATTCTACCATTGAGCTATGGGCCCTCTCCAGAGAGGGGGAGAGAGAGAGAGCTCTCCATGATCTGGGTTGGGAGTGGGTGCTGCCATTTCAAACACCTGGCTTCACACCAATGCCAGTTTGGTGTAGTGGTTAAGTGCGCGGACTCTAATCTGGGAGAACCGGGTTTGAATCCCCACTCCTCCACTTGCACCTGCTGATGTGACCTTGGGTCAGTCACAAGCTCTGTCAGAGCTGTCCTTGAAAAAGAGCAGTTTCCGTCAGAGCTCTCTCAGCCCCATCCACCTCACAGGGTGTCTGTTGTGGGGAGGGGAAGGGAAAGGAGTTTGTAAACCGCTCTGAGACTCCACGTGAAGGGTGGGGTATAAATCCAATCTCTTCTTCCTCTTCTTCTCTTCTCTCTCTAAGTTGTGGAGTCTTGTGAGCAAAAATCCTACATTGTGAGCTACCGGCATTAAAGTTGCGAGCGAGCAATTTGGCTGTTGCATAAATTAGTTTAGCCATCCTTCCTGAGCTAAGACAAACCTGGGTGAGCCAGAGGCTAAAAAACTGAGCTAGCTCATACTAACTCTGCTTAGAGGGAACACTGCTTTGCACCCCTGCCAAGACAAGAGACAATCGGAAGTGGTTTGCCATTGCCTGCCTCTGCAGAGTGACTCTGGACTTCCTCGGTGGTCTCCCATCCAAGTACCGAGCAGGGTTGACCCTGCTTAGCTTCCAAGATCTGACAAGATTGGGCTAGCCTGAGCATTCCGGTCTGGATGAGGCCTGCTAGTTAATGTAACTTGTGGGGGTACTGCTAGGCAGGTGGGGAGGTTATTAATACCTGGTAGATTCTCCGCTGCAAATCTTCCTCCATAGCCCCCCCCCAAGAAAAACCGTTACCACCTGATTTGCATCTCTTCCCATCCTGTGGATTAGTTTGTTGAGGGCTGGGAGATTAGTTGTTTGCCATCTTGAGGGCACTTTCCACCACCAGCTTGCCTGCAGTTTTTCTCCGGCAGAGTCAATGGCTTGCTGTCGTCACAGCATTTTTCGATAACGTAAGCCGCTCTGAGTCCACACACCGAGCGAAGGTCTGGATGAGGCCTGCTAGTTATTGTAACTTGTGGGGGTACTGCTAGGCAGGCAGAGAGGTTACTAATACCTGGTAGATTCTCCACTGCAAATCTTCCTCCATAGCCCCCCTCCAAAAAAGAAAAAACATTACCACCTGATTTGCATCTCTTCCCATTCTGTGGATTAGTTTGTTGAGGGCTGGGAGATTAGTTGTTTGCCATCTTGAGGGCACTTTCCACCACCAACTTGCCTGCAGATTTTCTCCGGCAGAGTCGATGGCTTGCTGTCGTCACAGCATTTTTCGATAACGTAAGCCGCTCTGAGTCCACACACCGAGCGAGTTAAAAGCACCCAGATAAAACCATATCAGAAGTCCGTCTTCTTCCAGTCTTTGGAGCCAGGAGGAAAGTAAAGCCGGGGGAGGGGCGTTTCCGGGAAGGGGGAATCCACAGGTGGGGGGAAAGTCCCCCCCCCCGTCCATGCCCCGTCTTGCCTTCAAATGCCCCCCCAGCATCTGCATTGTGAGGGGGAGAACCTTGGATTGAGGCCCTGCCCCTTCCTTTCACAACAAGCACGTCAGCTCTGAGGCATGCTACTTCTTTATTGCCTTTCTTCCGCAGTTCTCAAGGCAGTGTAGATGGGGTGGGTGTGTGTCTCAGGGGTCCGCCCATCCAGGCCATGACCCAGCTCCAGCAGGCGGGTACATCCTGTGCCTTCCATTCATGCCTGGCTGAGATACGGGCTGATGCTCCCTCACGTTCAGTGTCTTCCAGGGCTTTTTCTTGCCACCCCGGCAGTCCTGTGAAAGCCCTGGCAGAACACAGCAGGCAGCAGCCTAAACAGTGTTCCCTCTAAGCTGAGTCAGTGTGAGCTAGCTCACAGTTTTTTAGCCTCTGGCTCACACATTTTTGTCTTAGCTTAGGAAGGATGGCTCCAGGGCAAACTGATTTATGTAGTAGCCAAATCGCTCGCTCACAGCTTTAATGCCAGTAGCTCACAAAGTAGAATTTTTGCTCACAAGACTCCACAGCTTACAGGGAACACTAAAGAGCTACACAGGAGAAGCCCAATGCATGCTGAATCCACCTTGGGTCTTTCACGTAGCTGCCTTGTTGGAATTGGGCTCACGCAGCCGTTGCCCGTGCCAAAGAGAGTCCTGGGAAGAAAGTCAGGGCTCCCGCCCACAGCGTCCCCTCTTCCTCCGAAAGGGTCTCCAACTCCCCCCCCCCAGTCCTTTTTCTTTGCTCCGTTCTGGCAGGAGGATAAGAGCATCAAATGGAGCAATAAATAAAAGCATTGTCTGGTTCTTCCTACAAACAGCCGCTAATTAGCGCTGGCTAATTACCTGGCCGGGGAAGGATTAACGTTCCTGGTACAGAAAGATGGGGGGGGGGGGGCAGGTTAAGCCTCAGCAGCTGCTGGGTGGAAAGGGAGATCCAATATTTTTTTGGGGGGGGTATAATTGGGGAGTGGAATTTATGCAGGGTTGTTGGCTACCCATTCCTCCAAGGGCCATTGCCCAAATTCCTTGGTGTAGCAAACTCTGGGGGAGTGGGAAGGATTCCCTTTGAGGGAGAAGAAGCACGCAGAGTTAGCTTTTTAAAATTTTTTATTTTATTTGAAACATTCATTAGCAGCCTTTCTGGCTTCCAGGAATTTGAGGCGGTTTACGATACAAAGATACAAACCGCAGCAAAACAATAAAATACATGAAAAGCCTCCAAATTAAAACAGACAATTAAAAACTGCCCACGGGGCAGAAGAACTAGAATTAATCAAATGCCACTTTGGAAGCTCCTTCCCAACATAGGGCATCCTCGGGAATGCTAGTTATTATTCCCATTTTTACAGGTGAGGAAACCAGAACTGGGTGTTCGCTCATAACTTTTGCCCAAGGCCACTGCAAGTTTTCGGCTAAGCATTTGGAAGAACTTCCTGACAGTTAGAGCGGTTTCTGAGTGGAACAGGCTTCCTCGGGAAGTGGTGGGCTCTCCTTCTTTGGATGTTTTCAAACAGAGGCTAGGTGGCCATCTGACAGCAATGCTGATTCTGTGAACTTAGGCAGATCATGAGACAGGAGGGTAGGAGGGGTTGCCTCAGTGCTTAGTTCTTGTGGCCCTTTCTTACATGCCAAGGGAAATGCTGATTGCTACTTTAGGGTCAGGTAGCTGCTTTATCCTGAATACTGACAAGGTCAGTATTGCCTACTCAGACTGGCAGCAGCTCTCCTGGATCTCAGGTTAAAGGTCTTTCACTTTACCTCCTGCCTGGTCCTTTTAAACTAGAGATTCTGGGGACTGAATCTGGCACCTTCTGCCGGCAAAGAAGATGCTCTTCCGCTGAGCCACAGCCCGTTCCCTGACAGTCGTGAGCACATGAATCTGCCTTCTACTGAGTCAGTCCATCAAGGTCAGCGTTGCCTACTCAGACTGGCAGCAGCTCTCCAGGGTCTCAAGCAGAGATCTTTCACGTCACCTGCTCCCTGATCCTTTTTATCTGGAGATGCTGGAGATCGACCCCAGAACCTTCTGCGTACAAAGCAGAGGCTCCCCCTCTGAGCCACAGCCCCTCCCAACCAGTGTCCCCTCTAAACCGAGTCAGTGTGTGCTAGCTCACAGTTCTTTAGCCTCCGGCTCACACGTTTTTGCCTTCGCTCAGGAAGGATGGCTCCAGAGCAGACTAATTGATGCAGCAGCCAAATCGCTCGCTCACATCTTTAATGCCAGTAGCTCACAAGGTAGAATTTTTGCTCACAAGACCCCACAGCTTAGAGGGAGCGTTGCCCCCAACAGGCAAATCATTCCTGTCACTGTGAAAACGCCGACAGCAGCACGCTCTCTTCCCTCTCTGCACCCCCTTTTGCCCCAGCCGTGTCAGGGCATGGTTCGTCCCTTCTTCCCATCACACAGAATCCCCTGTAGGTGCCCAGGGGCTGAGCCGCGAGAGCCCTCCTAGGACAGCACGGGGGGGCTGGCATACAGCGTCACCCAAGGCAGATATTTCTCCCACTCCCATTAGCAAATGCCAGTTCTTGCTGTTGCTGCATGCCCCCCCCCTTTCCGCTTTCACGGCTCTTTTCCCAACCAGAGAGCATTCATTCTCTCTCTCTCTCTCTCTGCTCAAAAGCCAAGCCAAGCCAAGCGATGGGGGATGAACATTGGTCAAGACAGACTTAGCGTGGCAAGAGCGATATATAGGCGGCCTGGGCTGGGATATAAATAAATCTCAGGAAGGCCGTGCTACTGGAGCAAGCAGAGGTGTGTGTGTGTGTGCATGCAGGCAGATGAGTTATGGCACTGCTTCGTAGGCATCCCGCAAGCAGAGGGCAGGGACGGGAGGGAGCACAGGTGGGAGCAAGTCTCTGCTCTGAGGGCGGAAGAACTGGCACAGAGGGGGCAGCGTTTGCATGGGCAGAGGAGCTGGAACGTTGGGATGGAGAGGGGGCATATAAGCAGCCTGCAGAAGCCAGCAGGGCAGGGCGCGGGGAGGCCTTGAGAAGTGGAAGAAGCAGACAGCTGTGGGACCAAGAGGAGGCTGGTCCATCAGACGAGGGCAGGGGTGGCCTAGCCCAGGGGTGTCAAACATAAGGCCTGGGGGGCCAGAACTGGCCCATCCAGGGCTCTTCTGTGGCCTGCAAGCAACTAGTGCAAGGGAGGGAACAGGAGACTGCTCGGGGAGAGTGGGTGGAGCCACTCCGATTATGGCTGCAGCATGGTGGAACAACCTCGCTTGCCGCAGTCAAGCAATGTAGAGCGTCTACCCAGTGCTGCACCGCTAGCTCTCTAGTCCTCCCATATGGGTTATCCTATGCACCCCCCTCCCAACCCATGGAGCCTTGCAGTGAGGATGCACCAACACGGAGCTTACCAGCTGCTGTCCTTTATATAGTTTATATCTCCGGTACCCGGCATTACATTTTATGACACACATTGCCTGGCCCTTTATGTTAGGTCCAGCCCTCATAACAAATGAGTTCGACACCCCTGGCCAAGTCAAAAGACCAACCTTGACCCATGAGCTTTTCAGAGGTCAAAGGGGGAACTTCCTGGATAGGAGCATTCACCGTAGAAGATTCCCTGCCAACATGAGGGACTAGCAATGATAACGTACTTTTGTACTGTGCTTCAGTGTTCAGAATGACGCTGTACTTTTCAGGAAGGCTTACAACAACCCCGTTAGATAGGTCAGTGTCGTTATTCCCAGCTTGTAGGTCGAGGGGCTGACTCTAAGGAAAGCAACGGTCTGGACTTAGAAGAGGTGCCTGTGAAGGGGATGTGGCATGCTTGGCATGCAGAAGTTCCCAGGTTCAGTCCCCGGCATCCCCAGTGGAAAAGGATCAGGCAGGAGGTGATATGAAAGACCTCCACCTGAGACCCTGGAGAGCTGCTGCCCATCTGAGTAGACAATACCCACCCTGATGATTGTGTAGGGGCTCTGGCTTAGTGGCAGAGCCTCTGCTTGGCATGCAGAAGGTCCCAGGTTCAACCCTGGGCCTCCCCAGTGGAAAGGGACCAAATAGTAGGTGATGCAAAAGACCTCCGCCTGAGACCCTGGAAAGCGGCTGCCAGTCTGAGTAGGCAATAGTGACCTTGATGGACTGATGGTCTGATTCAGCATAAGGCAGCTTCAGGTGTGTTCACGTGTGTGTGTGTACCTGTTGCGAGGCCATCCTCGGTCCCAGAAGCAGAGGCATTGTCTGAGCTGCTCTTGGAGAAGAGGCATTCTCTTGACTTGGCCTCGAGCTCTTGAGCTGTTGGGCAGACGGAGCTTCGCCCTGAACTCCCCGGGGTCTTCCGTGGCCGGCAGCGTCTCTGTGCCAGAAAAGGGCCTTCCCCAGCACCGGCAGCGTTTCTCACCGGACTTAACTCGGCTCTCGCTGCCTGCATGCTGATCGCAGGGTCATGAACCGGGGGCCCCGGTTCTTGCCCTTCTACTTTGGGCCAAGGCCCCCCCCCCCGGGCATCTGGATGGACAGCTGCGGGGGCCATCTGAAGGCCCGTTGCCTGAGAGACGGAGCCCAGCCATGGGGTACTTCAATGAGGCTTCACGCCATAGTCTTACACCTGAACAGATCACTCCGGACTCACAGCCAGGCTTGAGTTGATGTTAGGCCTTCATATGTGTGTGTGTGTGTGTGTGTGTGTGTGTGTGTGTGTGTGTGTGTGTCCCCAGAATCTGAATGCCCGGGTAACTCCATTTTGGGGCGCTTCCCAAATGGGTGGATCCCGGGGTGCAAAGACATCTCACGAGAGGAACGCCATCTGTCGGGCCTCCTCACGCCATCCCTTTGCATCACGCTGCAAAAGTCCTGGAGCTCGGGCCAAGCCGCAGATTCTGCAACATCTGCTGCCGCCATTGCTTTTCTGTGGCTTTGGCGCCTCGATCCTGGGCAACCACAAAGTCCCCGTTTCCACGTCGTGGCATCCTGGCCAGATGCTCGTAGTCATCAAGCTGCCCCGCCCCCCACCTTGGGCTACTTAGCTGGGGGTGGATGGACAGCAAACCCACCCCCCACCCCCCTGCGTGCAGCTTCTGGGTTAGTTGCATAATTTCCTTTGATTCGCCAGAGTCCAAACCATCATGGGAACAGAGAGGCATGGTTTGACTGGCTTCGCTCAAGCATGTCTGTCTCTTTGCTGGCTTCTGCCGCGTCTAGGAATTCGTCTTGAAAGCCGGCTTTAGACAGGAAGCGTCGGATGGCTCTGTTGTGGCCGGCCAACATGGGTCATGTCAGATCGCTTGGGCACCGAGCCCTTCTTTCCCTCTCAGTCTCCCCAGCCGCACCTGACAGTTGACGAGAAGAATCTCTGCTCCATTGGCCTGTTACTCTCAGAGCGTAATCCCCTAGGACTGTAGGAAAAAGCCCCAATTCTCATTAGAACTCCCCTCCAGAGAAGGGGAGAGAGACAGAGACAGAGTGACAGAAAGCTGGCTTCTCAGAGCCTTGTAGACAGAATTTCTTGGAAACGTGGAAGGAGGTGGACGGGGAGGGGGAGAATGCAGGGAGGAGAGCAACTCAAGTCCTGGAGGCAAGAAGGAGGGCTGATGATGAAGGAAGAGACCAAGGACACCAGGGTTTCATAGGCTGGGAGTGGAAGAGAAGGGAGGGAAGGAAGAGAGACCCCTCGAAAGACAAGGCGTGCAAGGGAGGAGAGAAAGGTGCGTGTGTGTGGTGAGGTGGGGTGTTCTGGGAGCTCCTCTCGTTGGCTCAGAGCTCTCCAAGGTTGGCTTTCTCCACGATGACCCAGAGAAGACAGGGACCGTCTGTTATTTATTTCTATCCGGCTCCCTTCCCTTCAGCTTAATCTCTGCAACTGCAGATGCCTTTCGCCCTTTCCACAAAGGGGGAGGCAGAGGGCTGTGGCCGGGAAGTGATCCGGACGTACAAGTAGGCAGTGTGATGTTTGCATGCACACACAGGTGTGTAACCTTGGTTCACCTCCTCTTCCCTGCTTACTCTTCCTTTCCTGGCAAGCAAAGACTGGAAGGACCCCTCTTCCTGCCAATTTCCTGGGACTCCAAACCTGCTTGGAGACTGTTCTTCTGCAAGGCTTTAGAGGTGGGGGGTGGGGGTTAACTGTGGTTAATCAGCAGCACAGGGAAGATACTCTGTGCGTGTTCAGAAGCATTCCCAAGACATGTTCCCAGGCGGAACTGGGAAACGGGTTCTGGGCCTAGACCCCAGTGCGATGTGAACCAGGTTAATCGCTAGAGGGGTGACCATTTGACCTGGTGACTCATGCGCGATTTCCTCCTCTCTCCCGCAGATCTCCTCCGGGCACGGCAAGAGGTGGCAGCGGCTGCAGCACGCAATCCCAGCACCATGGAAGCCCACCTGCCTTCGGCCGGCAACTCGTCGAGTCAGCGCAGGAAGCAGGGGCTCCCGCAGCACCGGGATTCACACTTCACCGAGAGGTACCTGCTGTGCGACCTTCTTGGCTCACCTGGGGGCAGGGAGAAGGGCGTGTGTGTGCTGTGCTCCTGGGGAGGGGGCTTTCTGGTTCAGTCCCTGGCATCTCAAGCTAAAAGGACCAAGGGGGAGGTGATGTGAAGGAGCTCTAGTTGATACCCTGGAGATCCACTGCCAGCTGGAGTAGACGAGACAGACCTTGTTGGACCGATGGTCTGATGCAGTATAAGACAGCTTCCTCAGGAGGTGGTGGGTTCTCCTCCTTTGGAGGTTTTCAAGCAGAGGCTAGATGGCCATCTGACAACAGTGCTGATCCTGTGAACTTGGGCAGATCACGAGAAGGGAGGGCAGGAAGGGTTGCACCAGTGCTTAGTTCTCGTGGTCCTTTCTTGCATGCCCAGGAAAATGCCAGTTGCTACTTTGGGTTCAGGAAGCAATTTTTCTCCAGGCAAGTTTGGCCAGGGATCCTGGAGGTTTTTTGCCCCCTTCTGGGCATGGAGCAGGGGTCACTGGTGGTGTGTGGCGGAGGTATTTGTGAATTTCCTGCGTTGTGCATGGGGTTGATGACCCTGGAGGTCCCTTCCAACTCTATGATTCTATGTCTGTTCATGTGTGTGTGTTTATGTTGGCTTTGCTCACGCTCTGGTGTGTCAGTACCAAGCCCTAGAGTACTGAGGACGCAGAAGGCTTGAAACTATAAGTCCTTCCCAGCAGGATTGGAATCGGAACTGGGTTTGAACACTGGGTCAAATTCTGCAGCAGAACAGAATGAAGTAGCTGCAGCATTGGATGGTAAATCCGGAGGCAGATTTGGCTAGGGCTGGAGTGGAGGAGACTGCCGCATGGATGCAGGAGAAGGGATAATGAGGCAGGCGGGCCAGACCAAGGGAGAGGCAAGGGAGGTGCTGTGGCTCAGTGGCAGAGCCTCTGCTTGGCATGTGGAAGGTCCCAGGTTCAATCCCTGGCATCTCCAGTTGAAAGGATCAGGGAGGAGGCGACGTGAAAGATCTCTGCCTGAGACCCTGGAGAGCGGCTGCTGCCAGTCTGAGTAGACAAGACTGACTTTGGTGGACTGAGGGTCTGATTCAGTAGAAGGCAGATTCTTTTGTGTTCATGTGTGAGCCACATGAGTAAGGGCTGATCCAAAAGAATTTATGGCCAGCCCAGTTCAGAAGGGATGGATTCACTGCCTGAGGAATGGAGCCACACTGAGACTGGGGGTTGTGGAAAGGTAGACATTGCAGTCCCTTCTCTCCCTTCATTTTGCAGCAGTGAGTGGGTACCTTTGCACTGGCCAGAGAGTTGCTGGATCAAGTGCCAGCAGATGCAAAAACGCCCTGCGAGTCTGGTGTAGTGGTGTTAAGTGCGTGGACCCTAATTTGGGGGAACCAGGTTTGATTCCCCACTCCTCCACTTGCACCTGCTGGATGACCTTGGGCAAGCCATAGTTCTGTCAGAGCTGTTCTCTCAAGGACAGTTCTCGAGAGAGCTCTCTCAGCCCCGCCTACCTCACAGGGCGTCTGTTGTGGGGAGGGGAAGGGAAAGGAGTTTGTAAGCCGTTCTGAGACTCTGAGTGAAGGGCGGGGTATAAATCCAAACTCCTCCTCCTCCTCCTCCTCCTTGTAAGGATTTTCCCCGAGCCAGATTTGCATTCACTCCTAAAGGGAAAAACACTTTTCTTGTTGGTGGTTTAGCAAAACTCAAACTTTTGCCAGGCCAAGCAATTGCCCAGCTGCTTGGTTGGGACGTGACTCTTAGAAGACCCTGGGAGCAGAGTCACCCCTGTGGCAAGCGGGACCCCCCCCCCCGGATGGTCAAGGAGGTCCCCCGTTCTGGTCTTTGGCTGTCTTCAGTGCTGTCCCTCTTGCCTTGATGAAGCTCTCCAGGAAGGGATGACCTGGCAGCTGTACTGTCGATTTGTTCCAGCTGTGTTGGGGCTGGCTTCTGGGAGAGAGACCAAGGCAGTCTGCGTAGGCTCAGAGGCATTTCCTCTCAATCCCAAGCCTAAGCCCTAAACAAATTCCGATCGTGAAAATTTAAGACCTGGTGAAATGTGGGAGGGGAGCAGCTCCAAACGGACTTGGATTTCCCCTTTTTTGGGGGGGGGGTTTGCCTCGTCGAGGAACCTGCCCTGATGAAGCACTCCTGGGAAAGAGAAGGATTTGGGTGAGGGGGGGAGAAGAGATGCACTCTGGCTGACCTGCCCCACAAAGCCCCCAAAGCAGGCGAAGCGTGCTGGAGATCGAGCCGCCAGGAATGCGGACATGGGCGGGTTTTGGCTCCGCCAGTCGGCAAAGGAAGCCTCCCAGGCTCTGTGTGGCCTGGAGAGCCGCCAGGTGACTGGCTGAGCAAGGAGCGAGGCGGCGGCGTGGGGGGGGCAGGGGGGAGAGGGTTGGGAACAAACGAAGCGGCCGCCAGTCGCAGGCTGTGGTCTGCCCCTGGCAAAACAGGCCGTCTGTTTCTTGAATGACGCCTTGGCTCCGTTAGGGCAAATTCCGGTCAGTGCCTTGCTACCGACATGTGATGTGACGGATTCTGTGCCGGCTCCCATGCCAAGGGCGGGAACGCCGCACGTCCTTTGCTCAGACTGGTGTGCAGCAAGGTAATGTGAAGGCAGGCCGGATGTGTGTGTGTAGGTAGGTAGGGGTGCCAACCTCCAGGTGGGACCAATACTCCCTCTAAGCTGTGGAGTCTGGAGAGCAAAAATTCTACTTTGTGAGCAGTGTTCCCTCTAAGCTGAGTAGTGTGAGCTAGCTCACAGTTTTTTGGCCTCCGGCTCACACATTTTTGTCTTAGCTCAGGAAGGAGGTCTCCAGAGCAAACTAATCTATGCGGCAGCCAAATCGCTCCCTCACAGCTTCAATGCCCGTAGCTCCCAAAGTAGAATTCTTGCTCACAAGACTCTGCAGCTTAGAGGGAACATTGTATTGTGAGCTACTGACATTACAGCTGTGAGCGAGCGATTTGGCTACTGCATCAATTAGTTTGCTCTGGAGCCCTCCTTCCTGAGCTAAGACAAAAAATGTGTGAGCCGGAGAGACTAAAAAACTGTGAGCTGGCTCATACTGACTCAGTTTAGAGGGAATACTGGGTGGGACCTGGAAATCTTTTGGAATTGCCGCCAATCTCCAGACTGCGAAGATCAGTTCCCCTGGAGGAAAATGGCTCCTTTGGAGGGTGGCCTCTGTGGCATTATAGCCTGCTGAGAAGCCCTCCTTTCCCCAGCCCCACATCTCCCGGAATTTCTCAACCTAGAGATGGCAACCCTCTCCGTAGGATCACCCTTTCCTTGGCCTGTTGATTCTCACACCAGGCCCTTTTGCCCTCAGCCGGGAAATTCCCGGCCTTTTTTTTGGGGTGGGGATGGTTAAAATGGAGTCCACATTTCCCCCCCCTGTTGTCTGACTCTTCCCCACTGAGACTGAACTCCCCCCGCCTCTTTGTTAGCATCACATGGAAGCCCCAAGTTTGGGAACCTTGCAGTGTTTTGTCTACTTGTTTACTTATTCGGGAGACAACCACCTTTTAGTTAACACATTTTTTTTTAAAGCCAGCCTACTAAAAACAATACAAGGCAGAGAGCAATTAAAAGCTGCCAATCAAACGGGGGCGATTAAGAAATCAAAGACCATCAAAAGCAGCATCAACTGACTCAACACTATCCATAAATAAGCAGAGGTCTGAAAAAGGGGGGGGATATCACACCAAGGGGACAATTATTTATAGCGTTGCCAACTCCGGGTTGGGAAATACCTGAAGGTTTTGGGGGTGGAGCCTGAGGAGGGCGGGGTTTGGGGAGGGGAGGGGCCTCCCAAAGTGGCCATTTTCTCCAGGGGGACTGATCTCTGTCACCTGGAGATCAGTTGTGATCCCAGGAGATCTCCAGCCACCACCTGGAGACTGGCAACCGTACTTATGCAAAAGGTTCAGGAAACAAAAATCATAAATGAATAACATTTTGGCAGGCGTCTTAAGGGGCTGCCATGAATTTCAAGGTCTTCGTGCCACAA
Organism: Gekko japonicus; assembly: GCF_001447785.1. Taxonomy (NCBI): domain Eukaryota; kingdom Metazoa; phylum Chordata; class Lepidosauria; order Squamata; family Gekkonidae; genus Gekko; species Gekko japonicus. The sequence continues at coordinate 312,407 of NW_015166420.1, forward strand.
CAGAAAACAGCCTGCCTCTGGGGCCAGGTCAGCACCAGAAAACGGGGGCTTTTCGGTGGTGGCACCAAGCTTTGCTTCAAGATGTGGGGGCACAAAGATGAGAGCTGAAGAGGAGCTCAGGGCCAGCTCTTACCCCACGCCCTCCACTCACATAACCTGTTTAGCGGTGATCACCGTAAGAGCTGTCCGTCTTCTCTGGAAACCGCACACTATCCAGGACGTCTTCACGGGCCCTCTCGAGGCATAGCCGGCGCCTTCTTCCTTTCTCTCCTAGATCCCACATTGGTCTGATCAAGCACCTTCTTGGTCTTCTCCAGTGAGGGGACTCTGCTGTTCCTGCAACTTATCAGATGATGTGTGAAGACGGCCACTGCCGTTTAGATGGCTTTAAGACAAGGATTATTCCAAATGAATCCCAGCTGCTGAGTCCAGCCAGCACAAAAGAGCTGTCTGCTTTTGTGCTCTGGTTGGATCTCTCAGGGGGCGTCCAGGCTGCCGTGGAGTTAGATAGATCTTAGTTTGATCCCGCAGGAGAGTTGGGGTGGTGGTGGCAGCGGTGGCCAGTGGATTACACGTGTCTTTTTAAAGAGTAGGAGGGGGGGGGATGGAGATCAGGCGATCCAAGCCTATCAGATGCTACACTCTCTTCATGCAGTATGAGGACTTTTTCAACACTGATTAACCACCTATAGAAGAAGAAGCCTTCACCTGGATGGCCCAGGCTAGCCTGATTTCCTCAGATCTCAGAAGCTAAGCAGGGCCGGCCCTAGTTAGTATTTGGATGAGAGACCGCCACAGGAGTCCAGGGTTCCTGTGCAGAGGCAGGCAACAGCCAGCCACCTCTGTCCGTCTCTTGCCTTGGAGACCCTACAGGGGCGCCATGAGTCAGCTGTGCACTTGAGAGCGCTTTCCTCCACCACCATAGGAGAGAAACAGAAATTCGCCAGATTTGAATGGCCTCAACCGTGATAGTTGATCATCTCCACGCTGAGAGGCATGAGATACGCAAACAGATGAACCTTTGCCCCACGTCGCAGCTGGTGCCTACGCGATGACTTGTCTGCTGGAGCTTGTGCACAGGTCTAATAGCATAACAGTCCAGGTAGTTTTCCTAAAAGTATCTCACTGGGAAGGACTCCCCCACCCCCACCCCCGCCGCCATGCACACACACAATTTTATTCCCAATTTTGTACTCCTGTTTATTCACTGATTGATTTTTCTGTAGCGCCTTCCAAGTGTGCACCATTGCATGAAAGAGTGGTAACCAGCAAAACAAAGAACAAAGGGGAGGAGACGGGTCCTTTGCAGTGTTCCCTCTAAGCTGAGCCAGTGTGAGCTAGCTCACAGTTTTTGAGCCTCCTGCTCACGCATTTTTGTCTTAGCTCAGGAAGGGATGGCTCCAGAGCAAACTAATTCATGCGGTAGCCAAATTACTCGCTCACAACTTTAATGCCAGTAGCTCACAAGGTAGAATTTTTGCTCACAAGACTCCACAGCTTAGAGGGAACATTGGACTCCTTTTGTCCCCAAAGAAATGTTATTACTGTAGGGAGACCGAACCAATCGGTGGAAGAGCTGACAGAACCAAGAGTGAATAAATCGCGACAGTGGGGTATGTTGGGAGGGAGGTGGTCTTACGATGACGTTCCGGGAGTTGGGTTGCCGGCCGGCTCTGGGTTGGGAAACACCTGGAGATTTGGAGTGATTGAGCCTGAGGAGGGCGGGGCTCGGAGAGGGGTGGGACTTCAGTGGGGTGTAATGCCATGGAGCCCCCTGCCAAAGTGCCCGTTTTCTCCAGCGCAACTGTGACCTGTCGCCTGGACCTCAGTTGTAATCGCAGGGGATCTCCAGGTACCACCTGGAGGTTGGCTACCTTGCCTTGGGGAGTGTCAGGCATAAGGGGTGGCAAGGGAGAGAAAGAGAACAGGAGAGCTTCAGTCAGCGGGTCTGGTGTAGGGCTGCCAGCCCCAGGTTGGGAAATTCCTGGTGATTTGGGGTAGGGGTTAGAGCCTGGGGAAGGCAGGGTCTGGAGAGGGGACTGACCTCAGTAGGGCATAATGCCATGCAGTCTACCCTCCAAAGCAGCTGTTTTCTCCAGGGGAACTGATCTCTGTAACGTGGGGATCACTTGTAATTCCAGGAGAGCTTTGGGGCCCACCTGGAGGATGGCAACCCTAGCTGGGGATGGTGTAATGGTCTTGATGAGGATAGATTCAGGGGAGTTACTGTGTTGGTCTGAAGCAGCAGTGCAAAGTTTGAGTCCAGTGGCACCTTTAAGAACAACCAATACAAGGAAGTCCTTCTTCACCCAAAGAGTGATTAACACATGGAATTCACTGCCACAGGAGGTGGTGGCTACAAGCATGGATGGCTTCAAGAGGGAACTGGATAAACATATGGAGCAGGAGGTCCATCAGTGGCTATTAGCCACAAGGGATAGGTAGGAACTCTTGGTCTGGGGCAAGTGAGAGGGGGGCAACAGTGGGAGGGCTTCTAGTGCCCTGGCCCCACTGCTGGACCTTCTGATGGCACCTGGTATTTTTGGCCACTGTGTGACCCAGAGTGTTGGACTGGGTGGGCCATTGGCCTGATCCAGCATTGGCTTCTCTTATGCTCTTATGTTAAGTTTTATTCTGGGTATGAGCTTTCGTGTGCACGGACATGAAATCTTCTACCCAGAATAAAATTTTGTTGGTCTTAAAAGTGGACTCAGAATTCGTTCTGCTGCTTCAGGTCAACACGCCTACCCACCTGAATCTGTTTATGATACTTATTACACTCAGAGGTGGTAGTAAAAAGGTAAAGGTAAAGGTTCCCTTGCTCACCGACCCAAGGTCTCCCATAAGCTATTCATGGAGGTGTGGGGAATCAAACCCAGTTCTCCCAGACTAGAGTCCACCGCTCTTGTCTACCACTCTTAACCACAACACCAAACCGCCTCTGCCACTGGACTCAAACCTTGATCTTAATGAGGATCTAATGAGGACTCTACCAGTTTGTGTTTTTTTAATTATCCCTTCCCTCCGATGCCTTTATTGCAACGAAACAGCTTCTCGGGCTGCTCTACCAACAGCTGTTTGCTGCCGGGGAAAAGGCACAAACGGAGCGGCAGACTGCGGGCACAGAAGCCCGGCCTCTGCAGGGTTAATCTCCATCCCTCCCCCCCCTCCCCTCGGCCTTGTGCACTCCGCATCTGGCTGCCACAGTCGGGTTTTTGTGTCAATAAGGTAAATCAAAGCTGCTTTTGTGCGAGCTGCCGGACTCTTCCGAAGAAGCAGGGCGGAGGAGGGGAGGCTTGGAAAAAAAGCAGGTAGGCGGTGGGGGGGGCACAGGGGGTGTCGGTTGCCTGAGTGGAAGCCAGCCTGGCC
>NW_015166420.1:316384-340056 GCF_001447785.1 Gekko japonicus
AGTCAGGGTTGTCGGGGGGGGAGGGGCAAGAGTGGGTGGGGGGGGGGGGGGGGAGCGGGGATGGAGGCGGCTTGGCATGGTGCTAAAATTCCATTTCAGCTTCCTGTCAGGAGCTCCGCGGGGATTAGGTCAGTTGGCGGATGCGGCGGCAAAGAATAATTAGCCACTGCAGAATCCAGCCATTAGCGGGGAGGCAGAGAGGGGGAGGCGGCGGGAGAGGCCCCGCCGGCGGCTCTCCGGTTCGTTGAGGAGGGTGGCGTGGCGCAGAGGAGCCCCGACGGGAGTTCTTGATGAGGCCGGGTGGCCCGGCGGAGCTTGGGAGGCAGCCGGGCAGGGATGGTTTTGAACTGATGGATGCCCAGGAAGAAGCAAGAAAGCGCGGGGGGGGGGGACTGTACCCACTGAGCGGTTAGGGGCCATGCTTTCAGCCCCCCCAGCCGGTGGAAGAGAGAAGAGAAGAGACTGGATTTATACCCCGCCCTTCACAACCCGAAGGAGTCTCACAGTGGTTTGCAAACTCCTTTCCCTTCCCCTCCCCACAACAGACCCCCTGTGAGGGAGGTGAGGCTGGGAGAGCTCTCCAGAGAACTGCCCTTGAGAGAGCAGCTCTGAGAGAACTTGTGACTGACCCAAGGTCACACCCGCAGCTGCCGGTGGAGGCATGGGGAATCAAACCCAGTTCTCCCACATTAGAGTCTGCGCTCCTAACCAGTACATCAAACTGGCAGTCCAGGAAAAACCACTCCCTACCTGAGACCTTTGAGAGGCTGTTGCCAGGAAGAGGGCATGGTACCAGGGTCAACAGTGCCAAGATCAGTGAACCAATACAAATAGATGGTGCTGGGTTAGGCGGCCGTCGGTCTGGCTTAGTGTATGGAGGGGTGCGGGCTTTGGGTGCGGAGGTGCAGAAAAAGAGCAAAAGGCGCTTGGAATGTCAGCAATTTTTTTAAAAAAAACATAATAATGGTAGGTTTCTCAGGAGACCAAAAGGCAACTAAAAAACATTCCCGTGGGGTGGGGATTTCAGCACATCACATAATTCTCTGCCCCTCTTAGCAATGAGGAAATTCCCGACGAAGTAATAAAGCATTCCGCTCCTGCTGTGTTTCAAACATCCCAGGTGGGGTGGGGACACACACACACATCCTCAGCTACAGCGGCCATCGACGTGGAACCTCCATGTGCAGAGACAGTACCAAATGCTGGAGCCAGAAAACAGTGTGTGGAGCACTTCCTTACGGGCTTCTCCAAAGGCCTCTGACGTGCCCTGCTGGAAACAGAAGACTGGGGCGGGCAGACTTTTTTGCTCTTAACACGTTTTTCCAATAGCAATGTAGGAGTAAACCAGACCTGATAGCATTTAGAGACACCGGGGAGCCTGGATCAAGTTTGCCATTTAATGCCCTTTACTGACTCTGGAAGAGCACAGAGCCAGAGATTTAAAATGTTTCTTCTGAGATCCATTTAATATGCTTACCACCAAAGACCAGGGTTGGGAGTCCAGTTCCCCGCTGAGTATCTAAAAACGGCGTGGATGGGCCCTGGCCTGGATAGTCGAGGCAAGCCCGATCTCATCACATCTCGGAAGCTAAGCAGGGTCGACCCTGGTGAGTACTTGGATGGGTGACCTCCTTGGAATACCAGCAGCTGGGAGGTGGGGGCAGGCTTTATTCAGCCACCTCTCTGAATATCCTCCAGGCCTCCAGTAGGAGTTAGTCACCAGAGGTTGCCATGAAGAAGAAGAAGAGATTGGATTTATACCCCGCCCTTCACTACCTGAAGGAGTCTCAGAGCGGCTTACAATCTCCTTTCCCTTTCCCTTCCCTTCCCCTCCCCACAACAGACACCCTGTGAGGTAGGTGGGGCTGAGAGAGCTCCTTCCAGATCTGCCCTTGAGAGAACAGCTCTGAGAGAACTTGTGACTGACCCAAGGTCACACCAGCAGCTGCATGTGAAGGTGTGGGGAATCAAACCCGGTTCTCCCAGATTAGAGTCTGCGCTCTTAACCGCCACACCAAACTGCTACACCAAAATCACTTCCAGGTGCACCCACATTCATCAGAGGTTGCCATGACTTCCAGGTGCACATACACTCTCACAAACACATATGCAAATATGAAAAATACAACAACAAAAAACTAACAGTGGGGCTGGGGCGTGAGGAGGGAAATAGGGGTGCTTAACCTGTGATTCCCCTCCCCACTTCCCCCATTTTCACCAGAATTTTAACTGGGAATCCTGGCAGGCGGAACAGCATATGGGGCAGGGAGTAGGGAGTGAAACAGAAGATGCAGGAAGGGGTTTAAGTCCCTCCCCTCTGCACTGCTCCCTCCTCCCACACATACCCGCTGTTCCTCCTGTCGAGCAGCTGAATGCTTGCCTCAGCCTCTTATACTGTCTCCTTTCGACAGCAACAAGGAAGGAAACACAGTCAAAAAGAGGCGGCACGGGTGTGTAGCAGTTAGACTCCAAAGTTCAAACTCCCTCTTGGCTGTGAAGCTCAGTGAGCGACTTTAGACCAGACACCAACTCTCAGCATTTCCTACCGCACAGGGTTGCTGTGAAGATGCAGGAGGGCACCTTCAGAGAGCCAGTTTGGTGTAGTGGTTAGGAGCGCGGACTCTGATCTGGGAGAACTAGGTTTGATTCCCCACTCTTCCACATGCAGCCAGCTGGGTGACCTTGGGTCAATTACAAATTCTTTCAGAGCTGTTCTCTCAAGAGCAGTTCTGGAAAGAGCTCTCTCAGCCCCACCTACCTCACAGGTAGTGTTCCCTCTAAGATGAGTTAGTGTGAGCTAGCTCACAGTTTTTTAGCCTCTGGCTCACACATTTTTGTCTGAGCTCAGGGAGGATGAGGCTCCAGAGCAAACTAATTGATGCAGTAGCCAAACGGCTTGCTCACCACTTTAATGCCAGCAGCTCACAAAGTAGAATTTTTGCTCACAAGACTCCACAGCTTAGAGGGAACATTGCTCACAGGGTGTCTGTTGTGGGGAGGGGAAGGGAAAGGAGATTGTAAGACACTCTGAGACTCCTTTGGGTAGTGAATGGCGGGGTATAAATCCAATCTCCTCCTCCTTCAGAGGACCTTAGAAGGATAATATTCAATTCCCCTTCACCAATCCCTGCAGCAGAATTTGTCCCTGTTGGTTTCAGTCCCGCCCCCCTGCTCGAAAGTGCCCTGTTCCCTGATTCGGGCGACCCGTTTGCACGCCTTTGACACAGGGCAGATGAGATGGGGTTAAAAACGCAAAGCACCACTTTAACAGTGTAATGTGTAACCTCGTAATGACTTAAAGTATTGATTATTTGAAGGCCATTAGCGCTTATTGTTAAAGAAAAATCGATACTTTTAAAGCCTCGTGAAGCATTTGTCTCCTTCTTAAAGGACATATCAAATTTAGCAACACGCCGTTAAACCCCCCGTAATACCCCGGCACGCAAGCTGTGGGGCGCGTGCACACCCACGCAGATGTACACAAGAGCGGCAAGCGACGACTGTTTCCGCGGCATTAATTTGTTAATCGCCCTTGGGCACATATGCAGAATCAGACCTGTTTGCTGCGGATTAATTAACGCAGCTTAATCATCACCCCTTTGGTTTTACGATCATGAAATGTGCCGCCAGAGGAGAACCCTCACTCCGTGCCCCCCCCAATCTTGTAATTCAGCTCTGCATTGTGTTCTTGCTCTGACTCTGTACGCGTGTGGCTAATATCCATTCCATGCTTTTTATTTTTTTTAAATACAATTTATTCTGCAGTGCATTCTGCTTTGCATAATCTGGTTTTGTAATCATACGGAAGGGCATGCCTCTGGGCCTCCGTTCCTCACCACTGCAAAACCTCTGGCTTTGGAGGTCTCAGCAGACTCGGCCTTTGCACTTCCAGATTCAGGGTGGACAAAAAGAAATACTTCTTTGCATGACGAGCGAGTTAAAATGTGGAATCTGCTGCCAGAAGATGTAGTGATGGCTACAAGCACAGACGGCTTTAAAAGGGGATTTGATTGATTCATGGAGGAGAGGTCTACCAGTGGCTACTGGCCATGGCGACTGAGCGGAACCCCCACGTTCAGAGGTGCTAATTCTCTGAATCCCAGAGCCAGGAGGCAACATGAGGGGAAGGCCTCGACCTCTATGCCCTGTTGGTCGTCCAGAGGAATTGGTTGGCCACTGTGTGAGATGGGATGCTGGACTAGGTGGACCCTCATTGGTCTGATCCAGCAGGACTCTTATGTTCTTCTCAGGGGAAGGTCTCAGGCTCTATGTCTTGGTGTTGGCTGTCCAGAGGAACTAGTTGGCCACTGTGTGAGACAGAAGGCTGGACTAGATCTGATCCAGCAGGGCTCTTCTGATGTTCTTATGAAGGCCTCGGCCTCTCTATCCTGTTGTTGGCTGTCCAGAGGAACTGGTTGACCACTGTGTGAGACAGGGTGCTGGACTAGATGGACCACTGGCTGATCCAGCAGGGCTCTTCTGATGTTCTTATGAAGGCCTCGGCCTCTATGCCCTGTTGTTGGCTGTCCAGAGGAACTGGTTGACCACTGTGTGAGACAGGATACTGGATTTACATGGACCATTGGTCTGCTCCAGGAGGGCTCTTCTTATGTCAACTGGGAATCTTACGTTATTTTCAACCATATCTGGGCAGTGGTAAAAGTTAAAAGCTTGCTTTTTTGTTTTAAAATAAAGGCTGAGATTGCCAGGAAGCTATTTCCAGTACCAGCTACCACAGCACAGCAGATACACGGCCCTGCAGCTCTCCCTTTTGATGCCCGCCTGTCTTCTGATCCATCTGCCTTGCCGAATCGGCCACAGCCCTGCTTGTTCCCAGTCCAGCTTTTCCATTTGTGCCTTTTTAACTTCTCTAAACCCCGACCGCCGCATAACCTTCTCTAGCTCCATGGCGACAGCTTCCTCCTCTCTCCCCCCCCCTCCAGAACATCTTATCTCTAGCAATCCCATCAGGCCCCAGAGCCAGGGTGGATCAATGCACCCTCAAAGGAAGAGAGTACAGTCAGTGCAGCACACGGTGTTTGGAGCCAAAAAGTTCATGCGGGAGAAGAATGGAGGTTTCGCTTCCTAGGCCAATGTCAGTACGGCTCCAACTTTCTCCCCATTGGGGAGATCTTGGAAGCTAAGCTGGGCTGGCACTGGCTAGTATTTGGATGGGTGACCACCGAGGAAATCCATAGTCATGACGCAGAGGCAGGCAATGGCAAAACACCTCTGAATGTGTCTGGCCTTGAAAACCCTAGGGCAGGGGCGGCCAAACTGTGCGGCTCCCAGCAGGGCGGCCGGGGAAGCTAAATTTCATTAGCAGGCAGATATCATTGGACAAATAAATATCATTATCAATATCTGCTTTTAGTGCTTTTGTTGTTATTTTTGGCAGTCCTATTTAATGTTAATCAAAAGCAAATGTGCATATTTCCCAGTAAAAATGTGTAATATTTATTAATGTCTTAATAATGTCTTAATAATGTATTAATGTCTTGCGGCTCTTACGTTAAACACGTTTGGCCACCCCTGCCCTATGGGGTTGCCTTAAGTCAGTTGCAAAATACCCAAAAGCATGTTCTCTGCTTAATACCCAGGTATTTGGTAGGTCCAGGAAATGGTGTGTTTCTTTGCACCGGTACGCTTGGTTTTTTTCTTCCCTTTTTCCCTTGGTTGCAGCAGTTGCTCTAGAATCAGCGTGTTCTGCCACATGATGTCTACGTGTTGCAGAGGATACTGGGATATGTTCTAGGCTGCACATTTGGTCAATGTCGGTTACCGTCCAAACCTGATGGGCATCTCCCTTGCTTCCTGTGAGCTGAAGTCCTCCATGGGTACACCCCACAGGCTAGGGCTGCCAAGTGGGGGCGGGGGGCGGATAAACCCCCGCTTTGGAGGCCCGATTTCCGCCACAGCGGAATCGGGCCCCGGGGGGAACTCCGCCCCCCGAAGTGCAGCGTGGTTGCGTCACCAGAGGCGACGCAACCACGTTGCTCACGTTGGGGGCGTGGCCCCGATCGTCAGGAAAAAGCCCTCCGACGATCGGGGCCACGCCCCCAACGTGAGCGACGTAGCGTGTCACTTCCTGTGATGTGCTGGCAGCGTGCGCATAGCTGGAGAGCTCCCGGAGCCCAGCGAGGCTCCCCCGCCGCCAAGATAAGTAGACTTGGCAACCCTACCACAGGCAGAGAATGGCAGTGTCCAGGGAAAGTTTACCAACTTTCATTGATCTATTGATTACCCAATTGGAGAAACCCAAACCTAACTAATTATTCATTTTAACACCTTCCTCTGGTGGCAAGTAACGTGCATGGTCTGCTATTGGTCTCTCTCTAAATAGCTAGGATATCAGCATGCATAAACAAACATGTAAATTCTTCCATGACTTCAGGGAGAGAACTAGTTTTGGACTAAATTATGGACGCCATATGGAGACTATTAAATTAGGATTAACTGATTGTTGATTTTAATATGTAATTTTATATTGTTTTTAACCTGTTGTAAATCGCCTTGGAGTGCAAGGAGATCAAATCAGTCAATCCTAAAAGAAATCAACCCTGACTGTTCCTTGGAAGGCCAGATACTGAAGCTGAAGCTCAAATACTTTGGCCACTACCAAATGAGAAGGGAGCACTCACTGGAGAAGACCCTGATGCTGGGAAAGATTGAAGGCAAAAGAAGGGGACGGCAAAGGATGAGATGGTCAGACAGTGTTATCGAGGCAGCGAACGTGGGGTTGAGCACACTCTGGGGGATGGCGGAAGACAGGAGGGCTTGGCGTGATGTGGTCCATGGGGTTGCGAAGAGTCGGACTCGACTGTGCGACTGAACAACAGCAACAACAAAAAATCACCCAGAGCCTTGTGTACTCAGGGATTGGGCGATCCAGAAATTTTAACAACAACAACAACAATAATAATAATAATAAAAAAGAACTTCAACAGACACCCCCCCCCAAGCTTCTGAGGATCCTTGGCAGATCTCTGGAACACCATTTGAAACCTAGGGCTCTAGGCTGTATGGCACGGTGCTGAAATGGTACCCTGCCTGTCCAGAGACAATATGAGGCAATGGGGAAGGATGGAAGAAGAAGTTGTCCATTTGACAAACGATAAGGGGAGGGGGGGGTTAATACCTGCAGAGCTGAGATTTGGGGGGATGCAGTGCAGGATATTAAGCTGAGGGAAAGGGAGGTGCCAGGCAGTGCCAGGCAGAAGATTAGGAGAAAGAAGGGAGGGCCATAGCCAATGCTCCCTCTAAGCTGTGGAGTCTTGTGAGCAAAAATTCTCCTTTGTGAGTTACTGGCATTAAAGTTGTGAGTGAGCGATTTGGATGCTGCATAAATTAGTATGCTCTGTGTTGGGTATTACAAGTTGAAAACGCTCAGTATATCTGGGGTTAAATGTTTGTTTATGTTACTCACAGGAAGTCACATGTTTCTCTTGTAACCAATGTTCTTTAGCTGTAGAAAGCGCGGGGAATTTTCTCCCTGATCTAGGAATTTGATTGGGACTAAAGTGTCAAGGTGTACTAGCATTTTATGGCTTCTCTTCCCGTCTTTGTTTGGTGTTCTGAAGAAGAAGAAGAGCAGCCATACTCTCTCTCTTCTAGTTTTGTCTTTGTAGAGTAAGGATGTAGCCGATTTTGCTCTGTTGTTATTTTCATCCCAGTTACCCTTCCCATGCTAGAATTTAGTAAAAACTTTATATTTTAATCACACATGGACTCTTAGTCTGAATTATTTTACTTTGGCTCTGCTGGACCCTCTTATCTCTGCTAAATACATTTTTTTTTCAATATCTCACTATCACCCAACACTCTGGAGCCACCCTTCCTAAGCTCAGACGAAAGTGTGAGAGCCGAAGGCTAAAAAACTGTGAGCGAGCTCACACTAACTCAGCTTAGAGGGAATACTGGCCCATAGCGTGCCTCCACTGGACGTGGTGATGCCACCATGCCACTGCTATCTCCCAATCAAGTGCAGTGCAGTGCAGTGCAGTGGTTAAGAGAGTCAGAGTGGTATCTGGGAGACCCAAGTTCAGATCCCCACTTGTGCCATGGAAGCCTGCTGGATGGCCTTGGGCCAGTCAGCCTAACCTACCTCACAGGGTTGTTGTGAGGATAAGACGGAGGAGAGGAGAATGATGTTAAGTCGCTTTGGGTCCCCGTCGGGAAGAAAGGTGGGGTACAAATGAATTAAATAAATAAGTCACTTTCCTCCCTCTCCCCCCTCGCTGTGTTTGGGGGGGGCGGGCGTTGTCGTTGATGCTTGGACAGAAAACGGTTAACCGCCACTTGATTTCCTAAATTGCTTCCTCTAAGCCGAGCCGCACGTCTGGCAGGCTCGTCTCCCCATGATTACAGCTAATTACGATCGAGCGGGACCCCTCCCGGCCCCCGTCATGCCGCTTTAATTGTCCGTTATTCATCCGCCAGGCTGTCCGGCGTGGCAGAGCACTTGGCAGGCCGGCGACCGAGGCCTCGGCTAATTGTGAGGCCTGGGGGATTAGGGCAGGTGATTACACACTTCATGGTGTAATTACATAAGCATCGCTTGGCTGCTACCCCGGCGCTGAGCCCCCGAAGGTCATGCGCTGCGTTACCTGAGATTAATTGGCGCTGCCACTGAAGTGCGAGGCGCTGGCGGAGCGGTTATACGATTAGCATTAACATTTCAACAGCGACGGATCGATCCGTGGCTCTCCTCCAGACACCGGGAGCCGTGCAATTAGTTTAGAGGAGAGCTCCAGAAGGAAGGAGGGAGGAAAAGGCCGAAAGCTGGGCCAGAGCGGTGCTGGCGGGGGAGAGCAGGGGGCTGCGGAGATGGCCAGAAAGGGAACCGGGCGGGGGAGAAGCAGGCGGAAAGTTGGGGAGAGAGGGACCGATGGGGAAGAGAGCTGCTCTTCTGAGGGGGGGATTTAAAACAGTTACATTTCCCCCCTCTCTTTCCAAACTGTAGCAGCATTCGTATTGCCTCATTAGAATGAAAATTCTGCCCTTCCAGTTTTGCATAACCCCATTTCCCCCCCTGTCGGTGTGATTGGTGCGGACTGGCTGGGTTTTTTAAATTATTATTTATCGTAAAATGGCCCAGCGAGAGGCAAAATTTTCAGTCCGTCCTCCATGCCCAAGAAGGCGTCCTTCCCTATAAGTGCTTAATATTCATAGTGCCTGAGGCCAGATTCACTCAGCTGAGGTAATCGGTGGCCAGTCTTTTATTCAGTGGGGGGGGGGGAAGGGAGCTGTCCAACTGTCACCACAACAGTGCCTCTCGCCCACACCGCCCCGAAACTTTTCAAAATGGTCGAAGCTACAGTAGAGCAAGGACCAGTCAGGGCATGTGATGGGAATGTCGGGTTTCTCCAAGTTGCCTGAGGAATCCGCCGTTAATGGGACCATCCTTTTTTTCAGAATGTTCTGGAAACAGCAAGCCAGCAAGCATGAAACATATTTCCTCTCCCAGGAGGCGAGCACGGATCCCGAACCACACCCCATTCCCCCTTGGCTCATTACAGGCAACTAATGCAGGCTCTCTCTTCAGCCATTAGTAATTCACTGACCAACATTTCCCCAGACCAAGTTAGCCCTCAGAAAAGAGCTTTTGGTAGGAAGGAGACCGGAGAAACTGGGGAGTTTGGCCTGCAGTTAAATCTCTTTCCTGAAGTACTAAAAATCCGTTTAGCTCCACACTGGCTTATTTGCGAAGGGTGTTTGTAAGGATGAGCGGATGTGCCCTATTTCGTCTCTTCTTATATTACCTTATATTTTTACCTTATATTTTTGTGGATGGCTTTTGTTCTCTTCACTGCTATACAGATTTGTTTATGTTGTATATGTATGGTTTTTATATGATATTTGTATGTTAAATGTACGTTATTTCTAGTAGTAATGCTGGAAAGGTCTGGCCTGGATGTCTCAGGCTAGCCTGATCTCCTCAGATCTCAGAAGCTAAGCAGGGCCGGCACTGGTTAGTCCTTGGAGGGGAGACCTCCAAGGAAGTCCAGGGTCGCTACGCAGAGGCAGGCCATGGCAAACCACCTCCAAATGTCTCTTGTCCTGAAAACCCTACGGGGTCGCCAAAAGTTGGGTGTGACTTGAGAGCACTGTCCAGCACCGACGTCGCAAAATGCGTATGTTTTATGAGGAAAATTCAGTGCGGGCAGACAGAAATGCAGGTCCAGTCTGAGTTGAAATTTCAGGAGTGAGAAATGAAAAATCATTTATAGGTGTGCTTCACCCTTTGGGACACAATACAAGAGGGTCTGACTTGCACAAGGGCAACCCTAACCTAACCCCCAGTGCTCCCTCTAAGTTGTGGAGTCTTGTGAGCAAAAATTCTACTTTGTGAGCGACTGGCGTTAAAGTTGTGAGCGAGCGATTTGGCTGCTGCATAAATTAGTTTGCTCTGGAGCCATCCTTCCTGAGCTCAGACAAAAATGTGTGAGCCAGAGGCTAAAAAACCGTGAGCTAGCTCACACTAACTCAGTTGAGGGGGGACACTTCTCCCCAGAGAGCAGTTTGAAGGCGCAGAATGACAAAAAGTGGGTCTCGCTGGCTCGGAGACTGCCGAGAAACCACACGTTTGCTGCTCTGAGCTCTTCAAAGGAAAAGTAGGTTAGAAGTTTAACAAATAAAATGAACAAATGGCAGTGAGAGAAATTAACATTGGGTGTGGACTGATGGGAATCAAGAGTGGGGTTGGCCCAAGTAGAGTCAAAAGAACATAGAAGCATAGAGTTGGAAGGGGCCTCCAGGGTCATCTAACCCAACCCCCGGCACAGTGCAGGAAATTCACAAACACCTCCCCACTACACACCCAGTGACCCAGAAGAGGGCAAAAAACCTACAGGATTAAGAACTTTAAGAGCTTCCTGACAGAGCAATTCCTCAGTGGAACAGGTTTCCTCGGGAAGTGGTGGGCTCTCCTTTGAAGGTTTTTAAGCAGAGGCTAGACGGCCATCTGACAGCAATGTAGTTTCTGTGAACTTAGGCAGATCGCAAGAAGGGAGGGCAGGAAGGGTTGCATCAGTGCTTAGTTCTCATGGCCCTTTCTTACACGCCCAGGGAAATGCTGAACGCCACTTGGGCCTTGGAAGCAATTTTTCTTCAGGTCAGTTTGCCCCGTGATCCTGGAGGTTTCTTGTCATCTTCTGGGCATGGAACAGCAGTCATAGGAGTGTATGGGGGGGGGGAAGGTATTTGTGAATTCCCTGCATTGTGCTGGGGGTTGGACTAGATGACCCTGGAGGTCCCTTCCAACTCTGTGACTCTACCTTGTTTTACAGAACTCTGCCAGTCTTCCTAGGAGAAATGTTTAATGTCCTCTATGTTTTTCCCCCCCTTCTAGGGAGATGTCCCACCCACCACCTCTTCTGTCACCTCAGAATGCTCCCCATATTGCATTAGGCCCTCATTTGAGACCCCCTTTCTTAGGGGTGCCATCGGCTTTGTGCCAAACACCAGGTAAGTGTAAGGCCTGGTGTTCCCAGGTGCGTGGGGGGGGTAGTCCTCCCAGTCCAATGAGGCTTATTGTCAGATCTTAGCGGGGGATTATACCCTCTATTGCATAGGGGATTGGGTTTTTCTACCCAAATGTCTTGCCCCAGCCATGTTGACTTGCATCCTGCACCCCTTCCAGAGAGCATGCAAAGGAGCCCTAGTGACGAAGCCACAAATGATCATAGCTGAGTGGTAAGAAGGACACATGCAAAAAGTCCTAGGTTCCATACCTGACACTCCTGTTTAAAGCATCTCCAGTAACTTGGTTCAGTGTATACATTAATGTGTGATTCCACCTTCTTTTCCCTTCATTTGCAGGTTACGGGTTTCTACAGCCAGCCCAAGCTGAGATGTTTGCGCGGCAGCAGGAGATGTTGCGGAAACAGAACCTGGCCAGGTCAGAAGCGCGGTTTTGCGACAGAACATTGCTGTGTAGCCGGGCAAATTGGCATGCGCTCCCCCATGCATTTATAGGCCCATCTCTCTCCTCCCACGACTCATGCTGTCCAGAGATTTGGCCCTGACACATCTCCAGCACAATTGTGTGTCCGTGAAGAGAGAGAGAGCGATTAGCTAGCATGCTTCATTGAGCCATAGAGATTAAGGCCACGCCAGAGGTACTATCACTCACGTCCAGCGGCTGTCTTCCACCCAGTTTCCTCCAAAGCCAAACAAAAAGGCTCATCTTCACCTGCTTCTATTTAGGTGTTTATTTAATTTGGGTGTTTCTGTGCCACCTCTTCAGAATCCTACTCCGGGTAGCTTACAATCGAACACAATATAAGAGTATAAAACCCACGCCATTAAAAACGAACCATTGGACCCAAACAGCATAAAAACGATCCATAAAACAGAAGCAGACCCCTAAGAAACCGATAAGATAAAATCCCTATTTAAAAACCTGGGTTAAAAGATGTGTTTTGGCCTGGTGCCGAAAAGAAAGTGAAGTTGGCACCAGGTGAGCCTCAAGGGGGGAAGGTGGTCCGAAGGCAAGGGGCCACCAAAGAGAATGCCCTGTCTCCTGTTGCGACCTGCCTCACCTCTGAAGGCGGGGCCACAGAGAAAGGGGCTTGAGACACTCATCTTAACTGGTGGGCTGGATAGTGTATGGGGGGAGACGGCCCTTCATGTACCCTGGCCCCAAACAATTCAGGGCCTTAAAAGAACCAGCATTTCAAAAGGTGCCCAAAAGCAGATGGTTAACTAGTATTTCTAGTACTTCTGCTGAGAGCCAGTTTGGTGTAGTGGTTAAGAGCGGCGGACGCTAAACTGGAGAACCAGGTTCGATTTCCCACTCCTCCGCATGAAGCCAGCTGGGTAACCTTGGGCCAGTCACAGTTCTTTCGATCTCTCTCAACCCCTAAAAAACAAGTCTCGCCCACCACCTGCATAACGCTAAGAGCTAGAACTTGTGATTGCCAGACAATCTTTGGCTGTCCTGGCTATTCTGTGCACAATGCCATACGATAATTATTCATCATTAGTTCTTCCTCTGTGGTGGAACAGCTGGATTGGAGTCAAGTAGCACCTTAGAGACCTTCATCCAAGAGGTTCGACTCTCCAGAGTTTATACGCTGAAACTCTGGTCAATCTATAAGGTACTACCAGCCTCGAATTGTGCTCCTCTGACATGGGTAGCCTCTGAGACTGATGGAAGGAGCCAAAGGAAGGGCTTATGGGAGAGAGGGGGGGTGGCATCCAGGACATCCCTGCTGCTTGTGGAGATGAAACTCTGCTTCTCCATAAGATGAAACTTCAAAGCAGAGCTTCTTGGGTACATCGTAGAACAGGGGTGTCGAACCCATTTGTCATGAGGGCCGGATCTGACATATATGAGACCTTGTTGGGCCGGGCCATGCGTGTCATAAAAGGTAATGCCAGATAGGACACAGAAAAACACAATTAAAGATTTTTTTAAAACTTTAAATAACACATTTCCAGTGAGTTCGACATCCCTGCACTAAATGCTTCAGGTCCTGTTGTTAATAGAAAGTATGGGCCTTAAACCTAGACTGCAGCTGATGAGGTGGTCAGTCAGTACCTCAATGAATGTGTCATTTCAGATGGGGCTCAACATAACTGAATTCTCCTCCATATGACCCATTTCCCTGCATATAAAAGTGAGTGTGTTAGGGATCAAGCAATGTTAAACCTCCTCTTTCCTGTATCTAGGTTGTTTGTTTTTTACTGTGAGGTGAGAAGTAGTCAGCCAGCCGCCTACTGATGCCAACACACTTTTCCATCTGCATCTTGTGGGAAAACTTGACTAATATGACTGCTATCTCCCATCTACATGAAGCTGCCGGATAGTGCATCAGACCCTTGGTCCATCAATGCCAGTACTGTCTACTCAGACTGGCAGTGGCTCTCCAGGATCTCAAGTATTTATTTATTTATTTATTTGATTTATATCCCGCCCTCCCAAAGGCTCAGGGCGGCTCACATGCGGCAAAGCCGAGGTATAAATTACAATAAAACATATAATAGAATACAATATTTAAAACAACAGTAAAAATCATCCTATAAGACGGTGCTGAACCTATATAATCTTCCAAGATGGGAACAGCCACCCAACTTTGGCGGCCAGCTATCTCAGTAGCGTGGTCTCCCACTACACTGTTCTGCCAGGCCATTCCTGCCCCCCCTTAGTAGGGCAGCTTGCAGTTTAGAAATTTATAAAAACCTGACATTCCTTTAGTCTGCAACCAGTGTCTAAAATACACGGAGGATGTATTGTTTATTTTAGGTGAAGAGTGTGTGTGCCCCACAAGAAAAAAAATTCCATAATGGGGGCCCCACAAGAAAAAAATTCACCCCACAAACCAAAAAAATCCCGACTATATCCCTGCTTTCCCAGCCAGGATTTGCCCAAGGCCACGCAGTTACGTATGTGGCAGAGGTGGGACTTGACCCCAGTTCAGTCTTTAACCCTCTCTCTGTTGCGCCTGTTTAGGCTGGAGATGTCGGCCGAGATCATCCGCCAGAAGGAACTGGAGAACCTGCATCGACAGAGGCTACTGGCCAGCGACCCAATGACCTTGCATGCGGGTCTGCCGCCAGATCACCCGGCTCTGCGCAATGTCCACGACATCCCCGAGGGGCATCCGCTCCGGGACGAGCTCTCACGGAGGAACGCCATGCTGGTGCTCCGGCACAACAACACTCCGCTGCTGTCGCTGAACCATCACGGGGTCCCCAGCGCCTCCACCACCCCGCCCAAGGAGCAAGGTGGTGGTGGCGGCAGTAGCAGCAGCAGCAGCAGCAGAAGGGCGAACCGGAAATCGGGGCACCACCGGGCCGAGGCCTCAGGCCAGAACGAATCCAAAGAGCTGTCCGAAAGCCGGCCCCCTGACGGCAACGATGAGGAGATGAAGGACTCAGAGAGCGACGCCGAGGCAAACGAGGAGAAGCTGGAGAGTGTGAAGGCCGAGAGCAGTGCTTCGGCTGGCGAGCTCAAGGAGTGCAAAGAGACAGTGAAAGCCTGCGATGGCGCCAAAGAACTTAGCGAATTGGCTGCCAGCCAGAATGCTCCTTGCAGCTCCTCCAGCGCCGACTCGCCCAGCCATCTCCTTGGCCCGGTCATCAACAAAACCGAAGCCAAATACCTCCCTCCGGCCTCTCTCCCTCCACCTCAGCCTTTGCCATTTGGGTTCCCGTACACCATGAGCCCCTGTTTCCATGCAGGTAGGTGTGTGAATCCTGTTAACTCAGAACATGCTTGGAATGCACATGATTTATATATGTGTGTATGTGTGTGTATGATTTTATTTATTTAAAACATTTCTATAAGCCAGTCCTCCTGGAGCTAAGTTGGACAGAGCCTGGGTAGACCTCCTGGAAAGTCCACGGATGCCATCCTAAGCTCCACTGTGGAAGAAAGGCAGGATGCCAGTTTGGTGTAGTGGTTAGGATAGATCTCTCAACTGCAAGCTGTCCACCACTTCAGAAGTTCATCACTTCTGCCAGCTTAAGCAACACTTCTGATAACAAGCTGGCAGGTAGGGGTGATGACTTCTGTAGTCAAGAAAGCCAACACGTAGGCAGAAAAGCTCTCTTCAAGGAGACCAGTTTCTTGACACAGAGATAGAAGGGATCCTAGAGGTTACCTACTCCAACCCCCGTTGCTCATTTCGGGAATTATTTATTTATTTATTAGATTTTTATTCCACCCTCCCCAAATGGGCTCAGGGCAGATCACAGCAAACAGAGCCATATACTCATTACAATAAAATTACATTACACTGAAATCATGAAAACTGTAAAATTCAGAGGTAGCAGCAATTTACATAAAAGAAGTACTGTTAGGGCTATATAGATAAAGTCAGAACTTCCAGTAGATTGGTCAGCTACGGCACCCCGCTCTGCTTAAAGGAGCGCACGCCTTTAAAAATGTTTTTTAAATGACTGGGGAAAAAAAACGGAGAAATTCTTTTGGGGCTGTGCCTTTAAGAAAGGGGGCGGAGACCCCAAGAGCCCCACCGCAGCTACGGGCCTGGCCATCATGGCCAATCCACTCATGTTCTCTGCACAGCAGCAAAGTGCGTGACGTGGCATAATTGTGCTCCCCCCCAACAAACCGAGGCCAACGAAGCAGGCCAAGGTGGAGAACTCGCAGGATGATGTCCTGTTGCACATTTTGCTGTATCCGGACACACTGCCAAAGGGGGAGGGGAGTTCGAGAGTTCTGCTTCCAGGGTCCTCTGTACCTCTTAAAATCCGTCTTCAGCAGTTTATGTACATCCAGTTCTGGTGGACGTTTGTTGGCTGCGGTGGAATTCCCAGGCCTTCTCGTTCTGCCAAGGCCTCTGTCGAAGCCTGCCTTGTTCTGTCCTTCTCCGGGAAGGCTTCCTTCCAGACAGACATTGATGAATTGGTGGGGCTCTGGAGGAGGCCAGTAAAGATGATGAAGGACTTTCCGGGCTTGACCTCTGAGAGGAAAGGCTGAGAGAATTACGGAGGTGTTTGGGCCGGCTGAAAGATGGATTGGGGTCAGACAGCTGCCGAACAGCATGCTTCGTGGGACTGGGCTGAAGACCGGGCATGGAGGGAGAGTACCAGCGGGCTTGGGTGGGCCCTGCAGAGGTTTAAAAACCCGGCCACCTGTTTCCATCTCCTTAGGGTTGCCAAACTCCAGGTGGAGCCTCAAGATGACAAAAGAGATCATTTTCCCTGGAGAAAATGGCTGCTTTGGAGGGCGGGCTTTATGGCATTATGCCCCACTGGGCTCCCTCCCCTCCCCAAACCCCACCTTCTCCAGGCTCCACCCCCAAAAGCTCCAGGGATTTCCCAACCCAGACTTGGCAACCTCACATCCCCTCCTTTTTCCTAAGCATCTTTCCTTCTGTACAGCGTTGTCCCCACTGCCCAGGTAGGCGAGCAAAGGATCCCTCCCGTGGGTTGCCATGAGATCTGCTTCTCTGGGGCTTCTTTCCACAGTGCTGTGGCAACAGTGTGGAAGTCCAGGGCCATGTAAATGGGCCACCTGGTGGGTGGGTCTGTTACAGCCATTCATTGCCTTCCATTCTGGCTGGGTCAGTTGACTCAGCTGGGCCCAAGCTGGCATGGTTCTGGTCTTCCAAATGTTACCATCGGTGTCATGGGGAGAAGGCGTGGGAAAGCAGGCACCATGTTGCTGCAGTAAGGTTAATGGCTGAAGAATGCCCCCTGATTAACATACTCACTTTACTTAATCTACCTGTCCTGGATGGTCCACCCAATCTCATCAGATCTCGGAAGCTAAGCAGGGCCGGCCCTGGTTAGTACTTGGAGGGGAGACCACCAAGGAAGTCCAGGGATGCTATGCAGAGGCAGCAAATGGCAAACCACTTCTGAACATCGCTTGCCCGGTAAACCCCGCAGGGTCAGTATGTCAGCTTTGACTCGACAGCACATACCACCACCACCTCTCCATTCCTTGCTGCTTTAGGAGAGGCTGTGGCTCAGTGGTAGAGCCTCTACTTGGCATGCAGAAGGTCCCAGGTTCAGTCCCCGGCATCTCCAGCTGAAAGGACCAGGCAGTAGGTGATAGGAAGGACCTCTTCCTGAGACCCTGGAGAGCTGCTGCCAGTCTGCGTGGACAACACTGACCTCGATGGACCAGTGTTCTGAGTCAGCAGAAGGCAGCTTCATGTATGTGCTCAAGTAGCCACCGTTTTATATGAAACAGTGAAGCTTCATATCCCGGAAATAAAGAATTTCCAGCTGAAACTGAAGAAACGAACAGATTGGCATGGGGAAGGGGAGGCAGCGGAGAGAGGGGGAGATAAACAAACAGAATGTAAAGACTGATCGGAGGAAGAACCCGCAGAGGCATTCAGGGTTGAAAAGCACAATCCCAGTTTACCCAGGAATTTGAAATATTTATTCAGCCCCGTGCAGGACTAATAGCTAAAAATAGAACAGTGGCTCCTAGGAATCTGAACCGTATTCCCAGTCCTAGATAAGTTGTCAAGAGTTCACTTGTATGTAAGTCAATGAGTTATTCTTAACACGGGAGACCAGAAAGGGCAGTCTCCGGTGCTAACTTGGTCTCTTTTTGAGTTGTCCCCCTGGAAGCAATTCCCGTCACTCGCGCACACACAGAATTAGAGGTGGTAAAGTATTAAGATCCCCTTGTTCCTCAAAAACAAGCATGTACGCCTGGCTATATACACGATGCAGAACAGGATGGTAGAATGGACTGCTCCACCTTAGACTGCAAGTGGAGGGGTCACAATGCTGAAGGCTGTCTATGTAATAAAAAACCCAGTGAACAGAAAACTAGCTCCTCAGGGAGAGATGTTCTGCCCTTTGCCTGCTGTGCTGGCTTTCTGCTTGCGGAGAGTTCTAAATGCGCTCCCCCCCCCACACCTGCAGTCTGAACTGGTGATCTCCGTTCTTATTCTGCTTCACATGTTCAACTGGGCCTGAAAGTGAAAACCAGCCAGGAAGGACCCTCGAGGGACGCGTCTGGATTTCAGCCAGCATGTCAAGGAAGTCGGATGTCTGAACCCCCTCTCTCTCTCTCACACACACACACGCACAAAATGCTCGTTCTGATGGCAAAACGATCATATCAGAAAAGATCCCAGCCAGTCTTTTCCCTGCCACAGGGGTTCGATGTGCATTTGCTTGTTTGTTTGTTTTAATGTGTGGCCATATTGGATTTTTTTTTTTAATTGCCCACCTTCAACCTGACACATTTCATTTCTTAAAATATTTATCCCCACTTTTTGACTGAAGTAGCACACAAGGTAATCGATAAAAACAGTTAAAACCCACACATTAATTTTTAAAAAAAACGATAAAAATATATTTGTCAGCAGGACGCCAGCATAAATAACCGAAATCAATAGAAATAATCAGCAGAATGAACACACTCCAAAAAAAAAAAGAAAACACTCCATTCCCCAATCAGAACAACAAACTAGATCTGTATCTGGCGGGCTTTCTAACTCTCTAAGCAGATAGGATACAAACAAACATGTGATTTAGAACACAGCATTAACTCAGTAAATACTGAATAGAAGTGTTCTAACTTGTAACTTCCAACAGTTTGGCACCTGGCGGAGATTCTCTGCAGATGACCAGAAGTACATCTCTGCAACGTATTGGTCACACGGGGTTTTGGCTTCTCCATTTCTGTCTAAATCTGGCATGCGTTACGGCAGAGGAGGGAAGGGGGGACTGTTGGTCTGACGAGGCATTTGTGTTTCTAGGAAATGGCTCTTTGTACTTTAGAGGGATTTTTTTTTTAAATACTGAGGGACCTATTGCTAATTTATTTGACAGACTTAAACCCCCACCTTTTCCCCCACGAGTGTCTCTGAGGTAGGGTGCCATCGAAATGGCAGTAAAGTACAAATCAAAACAGACCCCCCCCCCAAGACCCTCTACAAATGAAAAGCATCAGCATCGAAAACAGATGAAACCTGTTTATTTGCCTGCACACGTGTTTTTGATTCGATTGGCAAATAGTTATATATACTTTCAAAATTCTGTTTTAATCTTTTAAATGTTTTAATGCCACAGCGTTTGCAATCTTGGGGACCCCGGATGGGTGGGAAGGTGGCATATAAATGTTTTAGATTAATAATAATAGTAAATAATCGTGTCCCTCCAGAAGCGTGAAAAAAGAATACCGTAGCTTGCACTTGGTGCCTAAAGGAGAGTCAAGCAGGTTCCAGGCAAACATATATTTTTGGGGGAAGGGGAAATCTATATGTGATTTGTGTGTGTGTGTGGAATGTGAGAACGGTTATGGAAGTGGGTTCTCCTCTCCCCTCACCACTGGGTTGCATTAGCACTTGCCGACTTCCAGATGAGCAGGCTGTGTCCATTCACACATTACAAAAGCACGCGTGTCTTCATACGGATATGCATAATTGTGTCCCTCCAGAAGCGTGAAAAAAGAATACCGTAGCTTGCACTTGGTGCCTAAAGGAGAGTTAAGCAGGTTCCAGACAAACATATATTTTGGGGGGAGGGGAAAATCTATATGTGATTTTTTGTGTGTGTGTAATGTGAGAACGGTTATGGAAGTGGGTTCTCCTCTCCCCTCACCACTGGGTTGCATTAGCACTTGCCGACTTCCGGATGAGCAGGCTGTGTCCATACACACATTACAAAAGCACGCGTGTCTTCATACGGATATGCAGGAGCTCTGGGTGGTCTGCCTCGGAGGTTCCCGCTCTTTGCTCGTTTGTTTGCTAGCTAAAACCTTCTGCAGGAAAGGAAAGAAAGGGAGGACAGGAGTTGGAGTGGCAAGAGAGGGGGGTGGGGAGACGGAGGAGGGCAAATGAGCCGCTTGGCTGGGTTGTGGACCCTCCCTCCCCTCGAAAGGAGCCAGTGGGGTCAAGGCGAGCCCAGAGGTGGTACCCCCCCACCCTTCTTTTGGCGCGGAGGAAGGCAGCCTTTTCTCTCTGACAGACAGATGGTCAGCTGTGATGAATGTCCCCAGCCGCCTTGGACAGATGAGGCCGCCAGCGGGAACTTTTCTTTGCTGGGTGTTTAATAGGGCAACGCTTGGCTGTAGGGATGGGCCAGGGGTCCCAGGTGGGCCTGGTGTCCTTGGCTCTGAGCGTTAGGAACATTAACCCAACTGTTCTTTGGAATAATTAAGGTAGATGGTTTGCATTGACTCTCAGCTCCTTGTGGTCTTTTTATTAGAGCCGCTGATGGCTTGAACAATCAGCTCTGCTGCACTTGTGGCTCTGTATGCGAGTTTGCGATTTTGGTGTTTCTGTTTTGCCTTTGGACGTGCCCTGCGGATCCAGCACCTTGGCTGGCCTGTCAGGCAGGAAAGCCACTGCTTTTAGAATGACAGCTGGGGCTGCTATCCATTCGTCGTCATCGTTGCTGTTGTCTTTTGTCAGGAAGGTTTTGGGATAGACCCTTTGGGCTGGTTCAAGATGTGGGTCTTTGTCAGCAAAGGGCCTGTGCGCACAACTGTTGGATGTCGCAGTGGTGGTTAAGAGAGCCAGTTTGGTGTATTGGTTAAGAGTGCAGACTCTGATCTGGGAGAACCTGGTTTTATTCCCCACTCTTCCACATGCAGCTAGTGGCGTGAACTTGGGCCAGTCACAGTTCTCTCAGAGCTGTTCTTTCAAGGGCAGTCCTCGAGAGAGCTCTCTCAGCCCCACCCCCCTCACAGGGTGTCTGTTGTGGGGAGGGGAAGGGAAAGGAGATTGTAAGCCCCTCTGAGACTCCTTCAGCTAGTGAAGGGCAAAGTAGAAATGCGATCTCTCCTCTCTTCTTCTCTTATGCATGTGTGAGCCAGCCCCCCATGTGTGTGGCTGTTCATAGCAGAGTTGCCAGGTCCCCCCTGCTCACCGGTGGGGAGGAGAGGGTGGCCAGATCCAGTTGAGGAAACTCCTGGAGATTTCAGGATGGAACCTGGGGAGGACAGGGACCTCAGTGGGGTTACAGCACCATAGAGTCCACCTTCCAAAGCATCCCTTTTCTCCAAGGGAACTGATCTCTGTAGTCTGGAGCTGAGCTGTAACTCCGGGGGACCCCGGGGACCCGCCTGGCATCCCTAGTTCATAGCTTGCCGTTTTGCTGAGTGGCATGAGCCATAAATAAGGCAGGGAGACTCTGAGGAGAGAACCGGGAGAGATGAGACCTGCCCCTGATCCCAGAGAGAGAGAGAGAGAGAGAGAGAGGCTGGCCTCGTTCCAAGGAAGAGAGGGAGGAGGGCTGCCGCCGCCTCCTCCTCCTCCGGCGCTGTGGAGGCGGAGAGCCGATTCCTATCCCCGGTGACAGAAAATTGACGAGGCCGTCCACTGCCGGGTCGATTCTCCGAGCTGCCTCATGAAAGCCCAGCCGCTGCCAAATGACCTCATCTCATCAGGGTTTTGGCCGCGTCCTTCCTCCTCCCCCCCCCTCCGTCCTTCGGAAAAGGTGAAGGATGGAACCGGCGAGAGGCTAAAATCTTCATATCGATCTGCAGTCTGGAGAGCAATTAACGCCAGCCTGCCAGCCCCCCCCTGCTCCGTGACCCCAGCCCTCCCCAGGGCTGTAGGGTGGTGGTGGGGAGGGAGAAATAACAAGATGGATTAAACCCCTTCCCCGTGGGTCAGCTGCGGGGCTGCCCGGAAGGCCGGGCCTCTTCCTGCCGCTCATTTTGGACTCCCGACCCTAGCAGGGAAGGAGGCCGGAGGGAGACGATGCTGTTTGCACCGTGCACAGAGACTTTCTCCTCTCCTTCCCCAGAAAAGCCTGATTCCTGTGGCGTGTGTGCACCACAAGCCAGGGGTCTCCAGCCTTTCTAAGCCTGTGGGCACCTTTCAAATTGTGACCCAGGATGGTGGGCGCCAGCACAAAATGGCTGCTGCAGGTGGCGGAATCAACCACAGTATGTCAGGCATCGAGGTTCTGCATGGCTTTCATAGTAACTCTCCTGTATTTAAGGCAGAGTCTCTGCTCACCTAGGTTGCCTTTGAACCTGCACAGCCACTCAGAAGCCCTGTTGGGCACAAGCCCCACCTGGCCCTGTATGCTTTCTAAGAACACTGGGTGGGCGCCCGAGGGCACCACTTTGGAGACCCCTGCTGTGAGCTTGTGTGGGTTTGATACTGCTTTGAGCGGCAGGGCTTCCCTCAAAGAATCTGAGGAACTGTGGTGGAACAGGGTTCGCTTTGGGGTTTTCCTCCTCCCCCATAAGAGCTCTGAGGGGTGAGGCATGAAAGCTGAGGGCACATTCTCAGACGACCCTGTCCGGACAGCTCAGGAAAGCAAGCCAAGTTACGTGCGAAATGCAGTATTTCCCCAGAGGTTTATATACAACTTCAGCATCTCTTTCTTTTGGCCTGAGGGTGATGAGGGAGAAAGCCATGAGTTTCTTCTGCAGGTCTTCTCTTTGGCCTCACGGCCCTTTGGAGGTGAACATTAGTTTACTGAAGTCACAGAACTACAGTTTTTTGGGGAAGATCAGGAATGGCTCTGTCATTTTTATCCTCCCCCCTTCTTCCAATAAATCAGAGATGTATGCTGTTTTCTCCCTCTTCTGTCTTGTCCTCACAACAACTTTGTGAAGAAGGTTAGATTGAGAGAGAGAGTAACTGTTGGATGGAGTAATTCAGCAGGCCTGCACATTGGAGGGGGGGGCACGAATGAGATGCATCTCTTTGTCTTAACCTGAGAGCTGCCCTCTGACCCCTCTTTTATTGCTCTGTCCTCTCCCTCTCTCAACATGGCCTGCCATGGAGACACATGTATCTGCAGGTCTCTCCTGTAAATACAATGCCCCCAGCCTCCCACAGACATGATGCTAGGCAAGCTGGCCATTTGTGATATGGAAAGTACTCTGTTAGAATAGGCTTCTTTCTCTCCTTTCAACCGCAACCTGAATGTGAACTAGATCTACTTGAATAAATGTAAGTTTACCCTTTTTGCAATATACTTTTTGGGAGATCCATTTACTGCACTTACCGTAGTATCATGCTTCTATGACTGGGCAAAACTCTGCTATATCAACCAAATCTCCCAATAGTAATTGGCCCAAGATCATAGCCGAGTGGAGATTTGAATCTGGGTCTTTCCAGTGCTGGGCCAGCTCTCATAGCCAGCACACCCGACTCTCGTTATTAAATTACTAGTAAGTCTGAACTGTACATACGCCTCGATGATAACCGCCATCTTGACTTCTCTGGATTAACATTTTAGTGCAGAGCTTTGAAAACTTGAAATGC
>NW_015166420.1:340066-340955 GCF_001447785.1 Gekko japonicus
CTGGCTACTGAATGTTGAAAATGGATAGAGACTTTGAGACTGTGGGCTGGTTACAGAATGTGAATCTCTGTGTGTGTGTGCGCGCACACACACACTGAAATTAAACTTTTGGGGCCCAGAGTCTGGGGATTTGGCTAGAATATGGACCTTTGATTGCAGAATTCTGAGTTGCTGAAGGGTAAAATTCTAGCTCCTTGTCAGCCAATGAAAGTGCCCAGTGTCTCGGAGACGCCTCTGTTTGCATGTTGGCCCTGTCACTTCTGCTGAATTGGAACCCAGGAGGGAAGGGGGGCCTGTAGATGCAGGCAACTCTCTTGGGCTCGTCTGAGTGAGTCAGGGATGTTCCCTTTGGTCCTCGCATGCTGTGTTTGTCTGGCCTCCTGGAGGCCCGCCTGGATCTGCTGACTTTGGCACAAGGGGGCATTTTGCGTCTCTCCCCTTGCTCCGGAAACAGCCGACAAAGCGCCTCACTTTCCCCCCCTCCCTGCTGCGGTCCTCTGTAGCTTGGAAACTTTTCCGCCAGTAGACGTTCTGGTTTTCCTAGCGGTGCGGCGAGCAAGGAAGGATGTACTGTCTCGAGATAAATATTTTGGCCGAGGCTGTGTTCGCGTGGCCACGTGGAAAATACTTGTGGATTCAGACAGGCGAGCTGAGGAGAGATCATGCATGCCAAAAAGGAAAAAAAAAAGTTTGCCACAAAGTGGGAGAGGTTCCGTTCCTCCTCGGCAAAGGTAGACGGCTCTGGTTTCTCACCGGGCACAGGAGGAAGTGGTAGTCTGCCACTAACAGCTAGTTTTGTGGACCCCAGTCCTAGATCCTTATTTGGGTGTTTGGTTTCTACACAGAGCGTGCTCTGTCTCCGTCCACATTCCTTTCCCAACTGGCTTCC
>NW_015166420.1:341011-354688 GCF_001447785.1 Gekko japonicus
TGCGTCAGAACTCCCAACTAGGACAACTAGGATTTGCCGAGGATGAGCAACCACAGAGGTCCACCTAAAAGTGTTCCTCCACAGAGGCTTGCCCCTGTATCTCTGTATGATTCACTGCTCTGTGCTTGCCTTTCTCCAACTGGCCTCCACCGCTGGGTGTAATTCCGCCACATCTCTGCATTTGAATATGTTTGGAACATTCAGCCACTCCCAAGGCAGAGACGCAGCAACATTCCCTGACTTCAGGGGAGCATGCCGCTTCATCCCTGCAGGAGTCACTTTTATACTTTAGCTCCTTTTGAGGGGTGGTGGTGGTGGTATTTTTCATATGTGCGTGTGTGTGCACCTGGAAGTCATGGTGACCTCTGGTGACTGGCTCCTACTGGGGGATAGTCAGAGAGGTAGCTGAATAAAGCCTGCCCCCACCTCCCGACTGCTGGTATTCCAAGGAGGCCTCCCATCCAAATAACTAGCCAGGGCCGACCCTGCTTAGCTTGCGAGATCTGACCAGATGGGGCTCGCCTGGGCTATCCAGGTCAGGGCTACACTTTAGCTCTTTCATGCTTTAGAAATGAATCTGAGTGTGACTGTGCTCCCCTTGTTAATTCTGGAAGAAAGTGCGCCCCACTCTCAGACTTCGGGGAACAGCACTTTGACCTGACTTAGTGCCGAGGTGAGTCGGCCAGGTGGCTGTAATTTTCCAGGCTAGGATTTCAGGTTCCCCCCCAGTCCACGTGTGTGGCAGTCATTCAACCTCTGGTGGTGCCTGCCGTTCCACGAAGCTGTCTGGCTGGAGAAGTAGCCGGCAGCAACCGGATCGGCCAAAACAACAGTGCCGTTCCGACATCTGGCGGCTTGTGCTCAGAACAGAACTGTTCCAGGAGGGGACGCTGGTGACCTTGCTCCTGCCCCCTCCCTGGTTTTTGACCGCCACCCTGTTAGATTTGAACACTCCCCTACCCTGTGGATCCAGAGAGCATTCCTACCAATGCAGCGCCAGTGAGTCAGGGCCCACGTCGGGGAGCCAACCGGAGGAGGCTCCGTTCCCAGCCCCTCGGCAAGCTGCTATCCTTGGCCTGCCTTTGGACGAAGGAAGTGGATATTTGAAATCAGTTGGCTGTTACTGCCAGGTCCCCTTGGAGACGCTCGCTCCGGCTGCAGATGGAGGCGTCTCGCCGGAGCGTCAGCTGTGCCCGGAATCATTGAGTCCAGTTCCACTTCCTCTGTTTACCAGGCCAAAGTTGCTCTTCCAAAACCTTGGGGAAGGGGGGGGGAGAGAAACTCCTCCCCAGCATTTGGCACAAAAAGCATCTTCAAGGTCTCACTGCTGACGCTGGAAACCCACCAGGAATCTCCTGGATCGACTCCTTTGTCTGAGGAGCCGCTGAGAAGACTCAGTTTTATCTTTCCTTGGGTCATCTCAGTCAGTATGCAAGAGTTTTGCAGATGTTCAAGTTCCGATGGCCAACCTAACTCTGCTCAGGAGTAGGTAACATTTTACAGTTTGGTGTCTCGGTTTTTCAGACCGAGGAGACAGCTGCAGGGCGCCCCTTCTTGATTGAATTTCCCCCCCCCCCAAGGGGCCTCAGAGCAGCTGACGCGCTTGTTCCGCCCTGTTTTTTATCCTCACATCTGCCCTGTGAGGTAGGTGAGACTGAGACGCTGAGCGACTGGTCCAGTGTTTCCCAGGGAGCTTCATGACCGAATGAAAGCTTGAACGCAGGTCTCCCCATCTGTTGTCTAGTGAGCTGTCTGCCATCACAGGGAATTGTCCGTCACAGAGTTTGTCCCCAGCATGAAACAGAGACGGGGTAGTACAAGGCCCACATGCCGGGTTTTTCTTGAACCAAGGAGCCCTGACCATGTGCTTGTGCCAGGGCCGACTCTGTCTGCAGGTGTTCCGCACCGGCTCCTCTTGCCGTGTCTGTTCCTGCACAGGCTTCCCTGATGACACCCCCCCCCCCGTCCCAGCAAGCAGCAATCTTGCAAGCAGTTGTGGGGTGGGGGGTGCTGGCACCAGGCAAGGAAAAGCAGGGTGACCTCGCCTCTTGTCTCTAGGGAAAAGGCCAGCATTTCTGTTCCCAGCTTTTTATTCTGACTTGGCCCATACCCGAAAAGCAAAGCTGTGGTTCTTTTTAGAAGCTCTTTCCTCCCTCCAAGATAGCCCTTTGCAGACATGGTATTGGGCACTCTGGTGTAAGCCGGTGGTGGCAGAAAGGTCAGAACGAACCCTCAGGCTGGTAATTCCCCAGACACTGTGCCATGAGTCAAACGATTAAGGGCTCCCAAGAACCCAGCACCCAAACGTAATGGGACCTGGATGACAAAAGAGGCTGCCCGGTGTGCCTCTGCACGACCCAACGCCATGCCCCTACAACCTCGTTAATCAGCCTGCATTGATGGCAGAACATTCAGTCGTATCTTCTAAGGGTCATCTAGTCCAACCCCCCTGGACAATGCAGGAAACTCACAGGGGGTTGGACTAGATGACCCTGGCGGACCCTTCCAACTCTATGATTCTACCATGCCGCCCCACTCCCCCAGTGACCCCTGCTCTGTGCCCAGAAGGGGTCACTCAGATGTAGCAGAATTACCCATATCCAGAAAAGACAGCACATTGCATCTCTGCATGAGTCAGTGTTCTAACCTTTATTCTGCAAGCAGGTAGTTCTCCTTCTGACACGCCCTTGAAGCCTGCTGTCTTTGAGCGTAAGGGAGGTGTGCTTCGGAAACAGGGTAGCTTCTCCGCTGTCAGGGAACACATGTCAGAGACGGGGGATGTAGCTCAGTAGGTGAAGCCACATACTTTGTACGGAGGAGGTCCCTGGCCGCCCCCAGTTCGAGGACCCCAGGCAGCAGAGGCTGGCAAAGAGACCCTGCAGGGGCACTTGGAAGAGACCGTCAGGCTAGATATGGATCGATGCACTGACTCCATATAAGACCGCTTCAGATGTTCGGCACTGGGGAAGCTCCGCTTCAGGGAATTGGCCAGGGGGGTGACACTTCAGTCAAAGTCTGTCACGCAGCAGGACTGTGGAGAAGAATGGGGAAGTACTTGGGGCTCTGAGCCGTGTTCCCCAGGACATCCCGGCGGCTCCGTCCTCTGGCTGGTCCAGGGCCGTCCCTGTTTCTGAAGCGAGCTTGTGTCTTCAGGAGCAGAGCAATTAGGAACTCCAGGGAAGGGGCGGGTTGCCAGAACTGTTTGCTATTCCGAGCAGACTGCCGGACGTGGACGGAGAATCTCACTGGCAGGTTTTTTTGGTTGCTTTTGGGGTCCCCTCCCTCCCTCCCTCCGCTGCAGCTGAAGAACATTAAAACACGTTGAAGTCATTACTTGGACCAGTGCCTTGCTCCCCCCGCCCCAAACTCCCACCAACTGTCATTCCCCCCCCCAAGGCGAGGACCCTCCGGGAGGCTGTGGCCCGCTAATTGACCCTGCCTGGTGTTTTAATTGACAGTTCATTAAAGATGGATGTGTGGCTGGAGGAAATATTGCCTTAGCAAGAGGCCGGCAGTGGCTGTCCGGGAGGCCGGTCCATGATTTATGTCCCCCCTTCTCTCCCCCAGCCCCGGTTCTAGAGCCTAAACCTTTCCCCCCTCTGCCGCTTCCTCCATGCAGGCACCATGGGAGGTCTCTTCCTGGATGGCGAAGAGAGCCCGGCCCTGGAAGACGTCAGCAAGTGGTCAGTCGAAGACGTCTGCAGCTTTGTGGGCAGCTTATCCGGCTGTGCCGAATATGCTCAGGTAAATCCCGGGCTGCTCCCCGATGCGATGCTCGTGGTGGGTGGAAGGGAAGGGTCCCCACCTCCTTTCACGGGGAAAAACGAGGCCGAGCGTTAAGGGGCTCGCCCTCGCGGAAGGTCATACTCAGCACAGTGAGTCACCCAAGCTGAAGAAAGCACCCTGTTGGGACTCTGTGCCCCAAGGAAGCCGAATGTTGCCCCTTGTACAAGCAGGGACATGGAGCATTATTTACTTTTTGCAGCTGGTGTTATTTGGCATAATCTATCCTGTTTTGCATGGTTTATCCCAGCACTGCACTGGAAATCTCATTCAGCAACCCCAGTGGCTTCTGAGGTTTCAGCAGGCTGCGCTCACCCCTTTTAAACACATCTTTGCAGTCATAAGCAGCTTTCCACCATCGATCTTCTGTGCAATTCCACATGGGGACTTGCTCACGAGCAGGCCTGCCATTGGAGAGGGGGGCGCTGTGTGCCGGAGCCAGAAACTTGCTCCCGCCCAGGGACCACTTGCTCCCATGCAGCAGTGCCCCCACCCTCAGTTCCTCTTTTGCCCCCCCCCCCCAAATGAGAAGGTTGCCTTTTTGGAGTCTCCAGGTTTTTTCACGTTGGTGAGAAATTGCTTCCCTGGTTCTCTGGGGACATTCTGGCTTCTGAGTTTGTACTATGGCTCAAAAGCCCTTTGCAAAAAATGCACCCATTGTGGGACGAAGATTGGCCCAAACTGACAAACACGACCTCTGTCTGTTTTGTTTGGGTGAAGGGCACAACGTTCCCCCATGTAAGGTCTGCCAACGCTTCACCCCCGAAGGTGGGGGATAGGGCGTCAAAATGTAAAAGCAGCATTGTGGGAGAAAGCCCTCAAAGCTTCAGAGCCACCGTCCAAGTCGGCCCTGGAAAAAGTGTCCATTGATGCGTCCTTGGAATTAACGTGGCCGGCTCCGCCTCCTGGATCCATGTTGCAAGGGGCCCAATCCGGGTTGTGCTCCCCTCCGGCTCATGGCGCCTCTTCCGAGCCACCAGCTAAGAGGGCAAAGACCAAGTCCCAGGATCGGGACAAATGCAGATCTGCATCTGAACAAAGTGCTCCTGTCCACCCCCCCCCCCCGCTTCTTTCTGCTCTTTTTTAAAAAATGAGAGCCGGTTCCCAGGACAGGAAACGCTACAACCAGGACTATTCTCAGCAGGTCCCCAGACCCTTTGCACAATCATGGAACGGCCTCACCTCCAGAGCCCCTGAAATCCCTGGTGTGTAGCAGCAGGCAGCTGTTATCAAATAGTGAAGGAAATACAACACCGCACATGCTCAGAGGCGTTCTCCTGGATTCTCTTTCCACTTCCCAGTTTCCACACTGGAAACAGATCCTGGGGCATTAAGCTGCAAATGCAGCTGCAGTGTTAGATTGGTCACGACTGACTGACTCTGCAGATTTCGGTTTTCCCTACCGGATTCTCAGCCCCCTCCCCACTTTTAATCATTTGGGATCAGAGCATCCTTTACATGCATGAAGACAGAGATTTGTTTACAAAGATCCATGGTGGTGACTCCTGCAGCGTTGGGCGCCTCCTCCTAACAGAGAATAGTTAAATAGAAAGAGAAGCGATCAGGCTGAAACAGAGGGGCAGGTCTAGAGGGGAACTCTTAATAGGTCATCTGAAAGTTAATTTGATTAACTTTTTAATGGAACGGTACATTCAAATCTGGACATTCATAACACTAAAAAAGTTTAGCCATTGTCGTTTGGTGCACCATCCCAGCTTTCGACCCGTTTGTCTGGAAACTGTGCACTGCATAAGTGAAATGTTAATTACGCCATGTATGTGGGGGTGGGGGGAACCCACAGACCCCTCGAGCCCAACAGCGCCACATCCATCAATGCCAGGCGAAGTGGCGAAGTGGGAGGTCCCGGGGCAGTCGGTCGGCATACAGACCCCCAGCCTGTTCCTCCAGCTCCAGAGGCTGCTTCGTATAAACACCCTATTGAGAGCCAGCCGACTCAACACGCCCCTTTGCAGGGAGCTCAAGAGGGACGTGGGGGGGGGGGGGGGGGGGGGCTGGGTTTGTGAAAGACGGGGGGAGCTTTTAAAACCCCCCCCCGTGCCTTCCCCGGCCTGTCGAAGAGCTGTAAATCCTGTAGCCCCCCTGGGCCCCCCCCCCCCCGGTCCCTCAACGTCAGTATTCTCTACTCAGACCGGCAGCAGCTCTCCAGGGTTTACTGTGTGGCTTTTTCTATCACCTGCTACCTGATTCTTTTAAGAAGAGATTGGATTTATACCCCACCTTTCACTACCGGAAGGAGTCTCAGAGTGGCTTACAATCACCTTCCCTTCCTCTCCCTACAGCAGACACCTTGAGAGGCAGGTGGGGCTGAGAGAGCTCTGAGAGAACTGCTCTTGGGAGAACAGCTCTGTGAGAACTTGTGACTGACCCCAGGTCACACCAGTAGCTGCATGTGGAGGAGTGGGGAATCAAACTCAGTTCTACCAGATTAGAGTCCATGCTCCTAACCACTACACCAAACTGGCTTTTAACTGGAGATGCCAGGGGTTGTACCTGGAACTTTCTGCATGCCAAGCGGACGCTGTACTGCTCGGCCACAGCCCCTCCCCAACTCAACAACTCTTTACTGAATCTCGTATGCCAAAGAAGTCTCTGTACCCAAGGAGCTTCCAGTATACAGTTCAGCAGCAGGGAAGACAATTTTGTGTGTGTGGGGGGGGCAGACCAAGGAGAAGTGAAGATATCAAGGGATGGATGGGAGCAAATGTAGAAAAGCATATTTAGGATTTCAGTTTGGGGTGGGGGCTACTGGCTTAAGTCGGGGGGGGGGCCTTCCTGTAGGTGGTGGCTTTTTTAAGGAGTGGCTTGGAAGGGAAGGAGAGCACAGCAAAGGGGGAGGAGGGGGAGTCCCAGGCATCAGGGACAGCAGAGAGGAAGAACAGTTTCCCAGCGTACCACCAAGGCTGCAGAATGGCGTGGAGCCTTGCCGTCAGGATTCCACACTCCCGTCTGGCCGGCCCCTGGCTTGGAGCCACTCTCTTGCCCTGGCTGAATCTGTCCCCTCCCCATCCCGTTGGGAAATGCATTTTTAAAAAGGCAGGCAACAGAAGCTGACCTCCCCGTCCCACTCCAGGATTTCCTCTCTGGGTGCCAGTTTGCATCCTACGGCCATGCCCCCTCCTTTGTGACCGCCCCCCCCATCCCACTGTGGCACTAATGCCCCCCCCCTGCATGCTGCATTAAAGGAAGAGGAGGAGATTGGATTTATACCCCACCCTTCACTACCCAAAGGAGTCTCAGAGTGGCTTACGATCCCTTCCCCAGTGGACACTCTGTGAGGTAGGCGGGGCTGAGAGAGCTCTGAGAGAAACTGCTCCTGAGAGAGCAGCCCTGAGAGAACTTGTGAGTGACCCAAGGTCACACCAGCCTTTCTTCTCTCTGACTTGCTAACAGCGTTCTGGGTGAGGGAGAGTGATTCCTCCTACCCTCTCAGGTACTGAAGTGGAGAAGTCCAGTGGTGGACCCAAGAAGGCTCACCAAGTTCCCCCCTCCTCTGTTTCAATCTCACCAGCTGGTGAAGTCTGTTAGGCAGAGCGTGTCTGACAGGCTCAAGGTCACCCAGCTAGCAAGGCGCTGGTCCTCAGGATGGCGAAGAGGTGCCTTGAAGTGGGCGGGGCAAGGCCTGCTGACTCCCAGAAGCCACGAGGCACAGCTGAAGGAGATTTCCAGGGGCAGGGGGGGGGCGCAGCCCCCCCCCCCCCCAAGTTCCTTCTCCCCACCATCCCACTCCGCAGAATCAGACTGGAGTCTGCAAAGGGGGGGGGGGGAATGGAGTCACAGACAGACAGACTCCTGCATTTCTCAAGGCATCTGGATACTGGGGCACAGAGCTTCGATTTCATTTTCTTCCGTGCTGGCTGGTCACGTGGTGTTCCCTCGTTCCACGCAAAGCGCAGGCATCCTGCCCCCTCCCCCAGCACCCTGAGACCAAAGCTGCTTTGCAAGAGGTGTGGCCTTCTGTCAGAACCAGCACAAAGCTGTGGGCACCGACAGAGACACCTCCACTCCCACTTAATGGCACGCAGGACGGCGGTCTCGTGACTAAACGGGCTGAGCTGAGCGGCAAGCCGTTCGAAAAGAGAACTGGCTTCTTAAAGCTCCCCGGTGTGTGCCAACGTGCCGAAAACTGGAGAGGCAGCTGGCAGAGTTGCCCTCCGGAGCGCATGGCAGACAGCCCAATCCAGGCAAACAGCTCTGTGGGCAAACAGGGCCCTGTCAACGCCCCGCCCCGTGCCAGCACAGAGAGGCAGAGGGTCTGGCACAGAGCGCGTTAGAGGGAGGCGGCGGCGTTTCCCTGTGTCTTTGGAGCGCAGCTCCACATTTTAACAGGTTCTCACTGTGTGAGAAAGCCCGCCCGCCCGCCGGGGAGACCCGCGACTGCAGAGCTGTCTGTCTGCCTTCTCTCCTCCAAAAACCACAGCTGCCGGGGAGGTCTGGCACAGAGCTGACCTCCGCTCCTGCCAGCAAGAAAAGCAAAAAAAGAAACAGAGAATCTGCTGCCAGAGCTTTTGCGTTTGGGATTTTGAAGTCTCCCGATGCAAAATCTGGAAACAGAGTGAAACCCCCCCCCCACACACACACACCAGCACTCTCACCCCAGGGACCCTCCGTCTGTGTGCTTCAGTGGCACAGTCGCATCCCCCGCAGCTGGGCAAAGGGTTTGGGACGGCTGGAGTGCAGGGAAGGCGGGAGCTGTTTGGCTCCTGGGAGGAGGGAAGAAACCCAGTCTATTGAGGTCGGCTGGGTCACAGAGCAGGAAGACAGGCTGAACCGAGGCCTGGCCTTGCTGGAAGAGCCTGGCCATGAAAAGAAGATAAAATGGAAAAGAAGGAAAAGGGGCTGGGGGAGGGGGGGGAGAGACGTCTTTGTTTTTAAAAGCAGAGCTGTCAGCGGCACATCTGTGTCATTTTGCAGATAAAGGAGGCCATGGAATTATTGCATTAAGTTAGAGAACCACAGTGCTTAAAAAATGCTCTCTTGTATTATTTTTTTTTAAAAAACACCTTCCCTGCAAGGAGAAATATAGCACAGCAGCCCTCCCACACACTTCTGATTTTCCACATGCAAGGAGTGTCATTTCTTTAACATTCAAGTGTGTGTTTAAGCATCAGCACAGACTAGACTCCCGACCACACACAGGAAGGCTAGGGCAATCTGTCACTCAAACCACTGTGCAGCAGATCTGATGGGCAAAAAGGGTAACACTAATCCCTGCGCACTACTGACAACAGGTGAGGTGGGGTTTTGAGAGACCTCCTGCACTCTGGCCATGAGGCTGCTGGCTCAAACGCTGCTGCAGCCTCTGTCCTGGAGGGGCAGGGTGCACATCAGGCAGGGAGCACACAGACTTAAAATCTGTTTATGACACAGATCATAGTTTCTGCTTTGCTTGCTGAAAGACTCCAGGTTGATACTTGCCATTGTCCGCTACAGAATCTTGGGCAATTTGGGGGTGGGAGTGAGCTTTCTCTGCCTGAAACCCTGAAAAGCCCATGTTCTAGCGGCCCACAAAGAGACATAACCGACTTTAAGGCGTGTGCCTCAGTTAGCAAAGGCTTGGGAGAGCATCCCCCTTGAGACCAGCTTGCACAAAAGCCACCATTCCTAGACTTGCGCTCGTCTACATAGGGACACTGTTGAGCTCTCCCTTCCCCTCCCAGGTCTTCCGAGAACAGGCCATTGACGGCGAGACGTTGCCCCTCTTGACGGAAGAGCACTTACTGAACAACATGGGGCTGAAGCTGGGGCCAGCACTGAAGATAAGGTCACAGGTAAGAGAGCTCCAGGCAGCTTCAAGAGGGGACTGGATAAACATCTGGAGCAGAGGTCCATCCATGGCTATCAGCCACAAGGTCTAGATGCAACGCTCTGCCTGGGGCAGTGATGCTCTGTATTCTTGGTGTTTTGGGGGGCCACAGTGGGAGAGTTTCTGGAGTTCTGGCCCCGCTGGTGGACCTCCTGATGGCACCTTGGTTTTGGCCACTGTGTGACATGGAGTGTTGGACTGGATGGGCTGTTGGCCTGATCCAGCATGGCTTCTCTCATGTACCCGACCAGGGTGTTCAAAGATAGGCCATGAGTCCAGCAGAGATGCTAGCACAGAAGAGCGGAGCGCGGTGAGCCATGTATGGCTTAAGCTACCAATCCCTTCCTCAGCTGTTGGGGCTGAGACCCCCCCCTCACGGAGCTGCCTTAACGAAGAGAGAGAGCAGGTGGGACTTCAGCCTGGAGGTGGGGGGGTTGATGACAGGTTCAAAGGTTACATTCCGGCACCATATGCTTCCCTGCGAGTAGAAAACTAGCAGCTCAGGGAGCAAATGAGGCTCTTGGGGGGGGGGAATTGAAAAGAGTCTCACTCGCAACCCAAGTAGCACAGCCCGCCTCCTCCTACTGCCTGTGTGGAACCGGCCAGGCATCCGGCTCTCCCTTGTTAGCAGCAGACATATGTGCCGAGGGTCGTGCTCCGACCTATCCCCCCCCCCACCCAGCTCCATTCCCCACCTCCCAATCCCAAACTCGGGTGCACTGCAGCCGGAACACTGAGCTCTTCACAAACCGATGCGAGCTCCCGAAAGCTCGCCCAGGGCTGCACCAACCAAAGAGGACTCTCTGCCTCTCTCTCTCTGTGTGTGTATGAGAACCCCAGCAGCCCTCCCGCCAACATTGACAAATGAGGCTCCCGATGCGGTCCCCTTCAGGCGCTCCGAGCCCCCAGGCGTGACATCCTCCGCACATGACCCCTGGCCCTCCCCCCCATCACGTTTCCCATCTTTTCCCACCCTCGCTTCATTTGCGCCCACGACCATTTAACAGGGGCCCTCTGCGTCCCTCCCCTCGCCCGCCCCAGGGTAACCAGAAATGTGGACGCGGATTAATCGCCCTCCTCCCTCCTGTGCCAAAGGCCCCCCCCCGCACCTACACATCTGGTTCCTGTTAAAGCGCCAATTAAAAACGGGCTAGAATTTAACCCAAAACAACCGGAGTATTATGCGGTTAGGGAAACTTGGGGAAGGGGTGGTTTGTTATAAAACCTTCACGGCTACTGCTGAGATCCTCCCCCCCTCCATCTCCTGCCCTTTCTCTGCAGAGACCCCCCCCCCCAAGAGCTGGTGTGTCTCTCGCTCCTGGGTTTCTTGCCTTTTCCCCCCTCTCCCCTCCTTGAATCAGTTTTATTTCCTACCGAATTGATCCACAGGGAACAATTGCCCAGAGAACCTTTTTATTAGACCCCTCGTAAACAGTAAAGGCTGCAGGGAAAGTAATAAAGTTGCCCTTATTGTTTTAACATAATATAACAAAACGTAGATGGTTGGTGGCTGAGGGGAGGCAGAAGCGGGAGGGGGGAAGCGGCCCCCGCCTCCGCAAAGGGTATTTATTGCGCCACACGCTGCCACCGCTGCCCCTAGAGCAGAAGTTCCCAAACGTATTTGGCCTACCGTCCCCTTTTCAGAAAAAAAACTACTCAGTGCACCCCTGGAAATCTACCCTCAAGAAGTGGACAAAAAGATGCAGTGACAAATTTGCACATAGTAAAGAAAGATGTTGTTGGCCTGAAGCCAGAGGCCCGCAGCAACCACCACACAACAGCCCAGCAGCCACACTCGTCTTACAAGGGTGCATTGCAAATGCATGGCTGTGATTGGCTGGGGGGACCCTTCTCCACCTCCCCTCCCTGATCCCAGGGAAGACCAGGAGAAGGCAGGAAAAGGCTGCCTTGGATAGGTTCTGGACTCTTCTTTCTTTATGCTTCCACCACCACCCCTTATTTTTATTCAACGCCCCCCCCCCCCAGTTGCACCCAAGGCTCCTCCCGCCCACCTGGCTCCTTCCAGCCCCCCTCAGGGGGTGGTATTGCCCACTTTGGGAACCAGTGGCCTAGAGGGTTGGGCCTGGTGGTGTGCAGAGGGGGGGGGGCGTGGGAAGGATGCGCCGTGGGGTGGGAGGGCACAGGCCGTGCCAGTCTCCCTGCAATGTAGCCTCGAAACGGGATGGTCTCTGGGCTGTAAGTGGCAGCAAAAACATTTAAGTGGAGGCACTACTATGAAGGTTGGGTCACGGAGCTAAATCAGACCCTGCTCCTCCGTCTGGGAAATTTGGGCGCCGAGGAACATAGACCTCAATGGGAGAACCCATAAAAATATAAGAAGAGCCCTGCTGGATCAGACCAGTGAGGACCCATCCACTCCAGCATCCTGTCTCACAGTGTGGCCCACCAGTTCCTCTGGAGGGCCAAGAACAGGCCACCGAGTCCTGCCTGGAGAGCCCGACCTGTTGGTCACATGGAACTGTGACATAACGTTTGGCTGGGGGGGCGGGGGGCAAGATCCCAGGAAGGGGAGGTGTTTTTTTTTGATGCACGGAGAGTAAAATGCATTGTCTGCCTTGTTCAGAACTCCAACCCCTACTTCTCTCCCCAGTCTCATCTCAGCTCGCCATTTCTGTCCGCAGGTTGCCAAGCGCGTGGGCCGCGTGCTGTACATGGCCAGCTTCCCCATGGCCTTCCCGCTGCAGCCCCCGGGCCTGCGCCCCACAGAGCGCGACTTGCCTCCCGCCGACCTGCGGCCCTCCTCCACGGGAAGCGTGGCCTCTTCTCCTTACGGCGGCTCCCTCCTCCCGGCCAGCCGGATTTCACCAAAGCAGGAAAACGGGAACCCCTCCCTGATGGCCGCCCTCAACGACACCGCCAAGCCGCCCTCGTAACCGCCCTCCGCCCATCCGGCTGGGTCCTCGGCCTGCCGGAACTGAGCGCCGCCACCTGAAACGCTGAGACTCCTCATCCCCCATGAAGCTGGAAAGGGGGGGGCGGCGTTGTAAAGGAATGCATTCAACTTTGGGATTTAAAAGATGACAGGAAACCAATCCAAAGATCTCTTGGAAGCAATTCATAGGGTCAGACGGCTTTTGAAGAAAGGGAACTCGCTTTCCTTCTTGGCCTTTCTGGAAACCTGACTCTGGAAGCGAGACGCCCCCCAACCTTCTGGTTGCCCCCCCGCCCCCCCCCCCCCAAGCAGCAAGGAAACGTTTTGCATTCAAAATGTGTCCCTTGCTGGAACTTGTACACAGGCCCTCCTTCAGGGCGTCTATGCATCGCTAACAAGTTTTGAAACAATACCAAAGACAAACGGACTGACCCAAGGCAAGTTCTGGTCCATGTTTACTTCAGTTTGGACGGTACAGCACAGTAGCTCTGTGGCGTAGCAAGTCTTTTTTTTTTTTAATTTTTTTTTTTAAAAAAACTATTGTTGAGGTTTTGCTGCTTAAACCTTGCAAAGATTGACTGCGACGGAGTCCCCCCCCCCTGCACGAACTGTCTTTTTGTGGAAGAAGGAAAAATATAGCATTGGGGGGGGGGGGAAGGGGAGAGGAGGAGAGGAGCGTGGCCGAGAAGGGCAGAGGGCCTTCGCTTCCCAAACAGCGTGTGTACAGAAGACCCTGCTTTTAATTTTTATTTTGTTTCGTGTGTGGGGGATGTGTGTGCGTATGCGTGTGGATACTGAGGGGGTGGGGCTTGTAGAGGGTGGAGTTGCACATTTTACCTGGTCCCCACGGCTAGGTGAGAGGTACCCACGTGGGCCCCCTTCGGGGAGGGAGCTCACGTCAACCGCCGCCGCTGCCACCCCTTGCGACTTGTACAGTGGTGGAAAACAATCACCTGATTGATGCTTGTCCGTCTCTCTCTCTCTCTCTCTCTGTCTCCTGGCCCTTCCTGTTTTAAAACACTGCACGTTCTACTTTTCTTTTTTTGAAAATGCAAAGGTAAAAAAAAAACGAAAGAAAAAATTAGCTTGGTGGTACCTTAGCTTCTTTATATATTGTAAATGGTAATTATCCGTCACACTGAGGGCCAATGCTTTCCAGTAAATCAATTTAAATAAT
>NW_015166420.1:354729-356110 GCF_001447785.1 Gekko japonicus
ATAATAATAATAATAATAATAATAAAAAAGAGAAATCACTTAATTTATAAAATGGTTGCTCGCTTCCCCCCACTGTGTACTTTCACAAGACAGAAAGATGAGTGATGATCGCCTTTCCACAAGGAGAGTCTTGCCAAACATCAAGACGTCACTGTGTGGCTTGACAGGAGGCACGGGCGGGGACTCTGCGCACGCCGGAGTACCCACAGTCCACACATGGGCCTGCAAGCTTCCCCATGCGAGAAGGATCGAGCATGTTTGAGACAAAAGTATAACCCAGAGGCCAATGGCTCCTGTTGGTATGGGAGGGGGCTCCCAACTTCATGACCCCCACACCTACATTATAGACATAGACCAGTTAGCGCACCAGTCTACCCTTTCTGTGGGGTAAGTGTCCTGCAAGTTCTACCCCTGTTAAGTGGCTGGCCATCCACCCCCAAAGACCCACCCAACCATCTGACTCACGAGAGCCTCGTTTGGACCCCTCTGCCTGTAGTGGCTGGCTGCTTGTTCAGCCACAGAAGAAGAGATTTTACACACCAGTGCAAAACATTTGGACTGAGCATTTGCATGAAAACTGAGTGGGTCCCCCATCGTCCCCGTTCCCCCCCCCCCCCTCTTTTGACCCCCGCTTCTGGCAAACAAGGCAGATGGCCTCTCTGCTGGAAGTGGGGCTTCCAAGGGGGTGAATAAGAGGTAGGATGAGGAGGGGTGTTCAGGCCAAACCGCCCTCCCCGCTTGGAAAGAACTTCGTGTACCAATAAAAAAAACAGAATCAGGCAGATTCCGAGAGCTGCAGGGGAGAGAAATTTCCACGAAAAGGAGGAAACTTGACCCACGCTGGGCCCTTAACCTTCTCTTCTCTGACATCTGCGTAGCTAACCTGGATTGTTCCCACTCTGTTCAAGAGCGGCTTTGTTATGGTGCAAAGAGCTGCCCGTAAAGCACAAGAGAAGCACTGCAGCAGGCAGGGGGGGAGTGGGGGGCTGCAGCTGTTACACTTTGGCTCTGCCCTGCCGGGACTGGGAGGGTGTGGTGGGGGACGGACAAACTGATGTGCCTCCTGCAGGAGGGAGAGGAACGGCAGGCTGGGGAGGCATTTAACTCCCCCCCCCCCAACACACACACACAGAGGAAAAACCAGGACCTTGGCAAGCGTGCCGCCACCTCCATCCACCCCCCATTAGTTAAAGTGGCAGGCTTTAACGAGTGCCTTTTATGACCTCAGCTGAGCTGCTTTTCTCCCCCCGCCGCAACCACAAATTTTACTGCACTTCTCCCCAAAGTGTAAAAAAACCTCAGCTGGAGAAGATTTTTCATGGTCCTGGGCGGCTTCACTGAAGCGATTCTTCCCCGGCCCAACTGGCAGACTTGTCCTCTG
>NW_015166420.1:356165-356433 GCF_001447785.1 Gekko japonicus
CGGGCTCGGCTCCCACCACCCCCGTCAGGAATCAGCCAGCCCAGCTGTCTCTCGTCCCCGGCTGTCAGTCGGCTGCCTCCTCGTCGGAGAAGTCCAGGTCTTCCACAACGTCCTCGGGTCCCTGTGCCAGCTGCTGCAGCTCTGCCCGAGACAGATGTTTCCTGGCACCCTTGTGCTCCCTCCGCTGTGGCCTGTCGCCTCCCCCTGCGGAAGGGAGAGAAGAGGGAGAGGTGTAAATCCTGCCTTGTGGGGGGGGGGGGGGGGGGGG
>NW_015166420.1:356522-359136 GCF_001447785.1 Gekko japonicus
AAGAGCGGACAAACACCTGTGCTCCCGCACCAGCATTCAGAAGCCCACGGAGCCATTTGGAACGCTATTAGGGGGAGGGCGGGAATCCAAGTTACCACACACACACACACTGCTCTTTTTAGCTGTCACTGGAGTGCAGCAGCCACAGCCTGCCTTCTCCTGAAAAGGGAACCGACCTTGAGCGGGCGAGCACGATTCTCCAGCCCCGGATGGCAAATGGAACTGGACATCAAGGCAGTGATAAATGCCGTGGGCGACGCAGCAATTCTGCCCAAGTTGGAGGGCACCAATGTGTGTTTATGTCTCAAGGTTAAACTCATGGATGCCAACTAAGGCTCAGAAGATTCCCAGTTTACATGAGAGCCTGGCTGGAGCAAATCAGTGGTCCATCTAGTCCAGCATCCCTGATGTTGCCTCCTGGCTCTGGGATTCAGAGGTTGACTGCGTCTGAATTTGGAGGTTAAGAACATCAGAAGAGCCCTGCTGAATCAGACCAGTGGTACATCAAGTCTCCAGCCTCCTGTCTCACCCAGTGGCCAACCAGGTCCTCTGGAGGGCCAACAACAGGGCAGAGAGGTCGAGGCCTTCCCCTGAGAAGAACATCAGAAGAGCCCTGCTGGATCAGATCTAGTCCAGCAATACTGTCTCACCCAGTGGCCATCCAGTTCCTCTGGAAGTCCAACAACAGGGCAGAGAGGTCGAGGCCTTCCCCTGAGAAGAACATCAGAAGAGCCCTGCTGGATCAGATCTAGTCCAGCAATACTGTCTCACCCAGTGGCCAGCCAGTTCCTCTGGGGGGCCAACCACAGGGCAGAGAGCCCGAGGCCTTCCCCCTCATGTTGCCTCTTGGCTCTGGGATTCCTCTGAACGTGTAGGTTCCCCCTCCGTGACCATGGCTAGCTGCCATTCATAGACTTATCCTCCATGAATCTATCTAATCCCCCTTTAAAGCTCTTTACTCCTGTAGTCACCACGACATCCTCTGGCAGCGAATCCCACATTTTAATTGGTCTAAGTTACTTTCGGAGCTACGGTAGCTGTGCTGGTCTGCAGTAGAACAGCTCGATTTGTGTCCAGGAGTACCTCCCGAGACCAACAAGAGTTTTGGGGTATGAGCTTTCCAGAGCCAAAGCTCCCTTCCATAGAATCACAAAGTGGGAAGGGACCTCCAGGGTCGTCTAGTCCAGCCCCCTGCACAAGGCAGG
Source organism: Gekko japonicus (assembly GCF_001447785.1). Lineage (NCBI taxonomy): Eukaryota > Metazoa > Chordata > Lepidosauria > Squamata > Gekkonidae > Gekko > Gekko japonicus. The sequence continues at coordinate 357,728 of NW_015166420.1, forward strand.
AAATTCACAAATACCTCCCCCCCACACACACACACCCCGTGACCCCTGCTCCACGCCCAGAAGAGGGCAAAACACCACCACCACCACCCGGAATCTCCAGCCAAACTGGCCAGGAGAAAATGGCTTCCTGACCCCAAAGTGGCCATCAGCCTTTCCCTGGGCATGTAAGAAAGGGCCACGAGAACGAAGCCCTGATGCAACCCTCCCTCCTCATGATCTGCCTCAGTTCACAGAATCCGCACTGCTGTCAGAGGGCCCTCGAGCCTCTGTCTGAAAACTTCCACAGGAGAGCCCACCACCTCCCTTTGTCAGATACGTTTAAGTTGGCCACTTTGAGAAATGTGCAGTCGATGCATCACGAGGCCCACCAGTACGCTGCACCTGGGGAACAGAACCCCGTCTGTCTCTGGCCCTGTGGTACCAAGCGGCTGGCTCGTGTCAGTCCCAAAGGCGCCGTGGCCATTCTGTGCCCCTCCCTGACGTCTTGCCTGAGTCCACGGGTGGCCAGATCAGTCATGCGGGCAAGCGTGGTGCTGTAGAGGGTGGCATTCTCTACAGAGGACCAGGCGTGGCGTTTGTGACTCTTGTTTACCGCGATACACTACTGTGGCTGCACGCATCCCGCCCTGGCTCTGAAGCAAGGGGCTTTTCCTCCCCTAAAGGTTTCTGCTGAGCTCGAGGGGCCAACTGGCAAACAAGATTTAAATACATAAATGACTCCAGCCCGGCTGATGGAGCGCTTGGCTTCAGCACCCATCCGTGGCGCGGAGAGGGGGGCAGCGGGGGGACCTCCTTCCCCGGCCTTCGCCTTGCCAGCCTCGGCGGCCCCAGAGACAAACGGCTCCGAGAGAAGGCGAGGAAACGGCGCCAAGCCTTCGCAGCCGTTGTCAGATACCGTCTCCGCCGCTCATCTATTCTGGGCAACGGCACCGCGGCTCCTGTGCCAACCCTCTGCCATCTGCCACGGCAAATCCGTCAGCAGGCAGGGGCACGGCGCTCACGCTTCCTCTCTCTTATTTTCACCTCTGAGCGAGGGACGGACTCCTGTCGAGGGAGGAGAGGTGTGTGGGGGCGACAGGTGCTCCCCCCCCTCCGATCCCGCTTCCGAACGAGGCTCTTGCCCTTAGCTGCCCGCTCTCGCGGGGAGGGAGAGACGAGAGCGCACGCTGCCGGATAATGGGAAAGGACAGCCAGGACCGGCAGCGCGGCTGACGAGCCAGCGAGCTTTTCCTCGCGGAGGTTTTTTGCTTGGGTAACCAGCCAAGACGAAATCGCTGCCGTCACCGCCGCCACCCCTCGGTGCTGCTTTCAGCTACTCTGCTGACCCAGCCTGGGAGCTGGCAGCCAGCGCCTCCGAGAAGGAACAGCTGTCCACAGACGCTGCCGATCGGCTCAGGCCGAGGGGACGG
>NW_015166420.1:359181-378316 GCF_001447785.1 Gekko japonicus
TGACTGTATCTCCGTGGGGGGGATCGCGGGCAAGGCCTTGGGGGGGGGGGGGGAGGAAGGAGAGCTTAAGCATTCACGGCTGCCTTTGGAGGCTGCCCCCCCCGGCCTTCCAAAGGCGGCTGCTGTCACGGTGGGGCAGGAGGGGACACACAGAAGCCACTGACTTAAAGAATGGGGTCGGGAAGAGAGACTGTCCGGGGAACACAGATGGTAAAACCACTGCAAAAAGTCCCCAGGTTCAGACTCCCCCCTCCTCGCAGACTGGCTCACTCACTGGCAGGCTGTTTTGATGACTGTAGTGGTACCTGTCCTGCGGAGGTGTGTGGGCCACGGTCTAGAGTTCACGCCACCTGTTACTGCAATACACCTGGGCAGACGAACAATTCACTCAGCCTGGCAAAAGGCGAAAAGCAAATGGTGCGCCTGCCCGGCTTATCTGCTCTCTGTCGGGGGTGGTGGTGGTGGTGCTCTGTGCCAAGGCATCTTTGCATCGGCTGGCACTTGATCCATTGACTCTCCGGTCAGTGCCAAGGTACCCACTCAGTGCTGCAAAGTGACGGAAGAGAAGGCACAGCAGCGTCGCTCCATTCCTCAGGCAGTGAATCCATCCCTTCTGAACTGGGCTGGCTATAAATCCTCCCGGGCCAGCCCTGGCCCTGTGTGGCTCCCACGTGAACACGCATGAAGCTGCCTGAGACTGAGTCAGACCCTGGGTCCAACAAGGTCAGTATTGTCCACTCAGACTGGCAGCAGCTCTCCAGTGTCTCAGGTGGAGGTCTTCCCCATCACCGCCTGCCTGCTTCATTCTTTACTGGAGATGCCGGGGATTGAACCTGGGCCCTTCTGCATGCCAAGCGGAGGCTCTGCCACTAAGCCACGGCCCCTGCGCTGCCTCTTCTGATCCTGCAGCAGTTTTAAGCACAAACATACCATACACGTCTCTGAGAGAGAGCCACAATTTCTCTTGCTTACCGTCTGAATCACTCGAGTCTTCCTCCTCCTCCTCCTCCTCTTCGCCGTCATCCTCCACTTCATACTGGCCTTCCTCATCCTCTTCCTCGCTGCTGCTATCTAGGCTGCCCTCCGATTCCTTGACCTTTGATTTCTCTACATTAACAGAAGAGCAACAATAACAGAACAAGAAATGCCACTGGGAATCTGCTGCCCCCCCAAAAAAAACAAGGACCGTCTGCAATGGGGTGTGGATATAATCCAGGGCACTGAATTCGCTCCAAGTCTGAAAACCTGGACATTTTTAGAATACCCACTTGTTATTTTAGGAAAGAAGAAGAGTTGGTTTTTATATCTCCACTTTTCTCTACCTTAAAGAGTCTCAAAGCGGCTTACAATCACCTTCCCTTCTCCTCCCCAAAACAGGCACCTTGTGAGGCAGTTGGGGCTGAGAGAGGTCTGGGAGAACTGTGACTGGCCCAAGATCACCCAGCAGGCTTCAGGTGGAGGAGGAGTGGGGGATCGAACCCAACTCTCCAGATTAGAGGCTGCCACTCGTAAACATGACACCACACTGGCTCTCCCCACAACAGTCACCTTGTGGGGCCAAGAGAGTGCTGAGTGAACTGTGACTGTCCCAAGGTCACCCAGCAGGCTTCATGTGGAGGAGGAACGGGAGAATCGAACCCAGTTTTCCAGATTAGAGGCCGCCGCTCTTAACCACTGCGCCACGCTGCCTCTCCACGTGGCTCACGACAACATTAAGAGCAATTAAAAACAAGTCATACCAATAAAACAATCCAAGTCAACACAAAAACCATGCTAATAAAAACAGCTCGTAAAAAAAGCAAGCCTGGGCCCAACGGCACATGCAACCGAGTGGTCTAAACTGATACTGAGAAAACAGCGGTTGGGCTTGGAGCAGGCCATAAAACATCTGCAAATGATAGGAAAGAGGGAAACCCTCCGTTTAAAAGCCTGCAGAGAGAAACGTTTGGGCCTGGCGCTGACGAGAGGCGCTAGGCACGCCTCAAGGGGGAGGGCATCCCTAAGGCAAAGGCCACCCCTGAGAAAGGCCTGTCTGTGGCCGCCCACCTGCCTCGCCTCTGAAGGCGGGGCCACAGAGGAGGCTCTTAGCTGGACGAAGGACCTGCGTGTCCAGCGCCAGCAAGTAAGTCGCTCGCTTCCAATGGATGCGGCCCTATCAGTTAATGAACTCCAAAACGCCCCGTTGTTAGCAGCCTTGCCCTACCCATCTCTCTGGAATAAATGCAAATCTCAGGACAGCGCAGGCCCGCAGTGTGGCATTCTGCTCAGCGTTTTCACAGCGGGCGTGAGGATGCAGAGAGCGGCTTTCTTCCTCCAAAGGGCTGATGCGGCTTCTCAGCCGGCCAGCCACACTCGCCTGCACTGGTGCAGCGGAACTTTGGTGGGGACCTTCACGGTGACTCTCCGGGCCTGGGGGGGGGGGGGGGGACACACATGGTTTCTAGCTCCCAGCCCCGGACGGTTCCCACTCCACCCCCCGTGCTGATCTACAAAGCAAATACAAAAGCACCGCCTACTTGTGAGCCCACAATATCACAAGGCACCTGGGACACAGGCCTCCAGCTTCTGCACAAATCCAGAATTTCGTCCAGTGATGCTTGGTGGTTTGGGGACCACCTGTAACTCTTCTGAGGACTGTTCTTCAACATGGTGCCCGCCCCATGGTCCAGGCCCCTGCCCTGTGGGGCTTCTGAATGGCAGGTGGTTCCCACCTCAGTTAGCATTCTGGTGTAGTGGTTAGGAGCAGCGGGCTCTAATTTGGGAGAACTGGGTTTGATTCCCCACTCCTACACATGCAGCCAGCTGGATGACCTTGGGCCAGTCCCAGTTCTCTCAGAGCTGTCCTTAAAAGGGCAGATCTCAAAAGAGCTCTCTCAGCCCCACCTACCTCGCAGGGTGTCTGTTGTGGGGAGGGGAAGGGAAAGGATACTGTAAGAGACTCTGAGTGAAAGGCGGGGTATCAATCCAACTCTTTTCTTCTTCATTTGGATGGGAGACCACCAAGAAAGGCAGAGGCAGGCAATGGCAAACCACCTGTGAGCATCTCTTGCCTTGAAAGCCCGACAGGGTCACTGTGAGTCCGCTGAGGCTTGACGGCTCTTTACCTGCACGGCAGCACTCAGTGGGGAGCTTTCCGTCGCCTGTGCACGCAAGAGGGAGTGCTAAGAGGAAAAACACACCCACCCGAAGAACAAGATCAGGAGAGAACAGAAATGCGACTCCTTGCTAGCAAATTACCGGTTGCATTTACCCGAAGAATTCTCTCCCCCAAGCCTCTTCCGACTCCAGCGTCAGTGCCACCTTCTCCCCCTCCCCGCCCCTTCCCTCCCCAGACGCAAGATGGATGGCAGCGCTGCCTCCCGCCGCAGATAATGTTGACAAGCCCCCCCAAACAGCCTATCTCGGCGAGAGCAGGGGAGTGCAGAAACAAAACACCCGGCTCTTCCCCCCATTCATCATGCGCGGCTGGCGGGGAAAGGATTATCAGCGGCAGCCGCTGCCTCGCCCGAACTGGCGGCCCTGGCAGAGCCCAGCTGGGGCCGGCAATTGCAAAGCCCCAACCCCTTGATTAATTTCTATACTTTTACAGCCAGGGAGAGCGTGCGCGCTTGCACACGGGCACACATGTGCACAGAGAGAGAGAGAGGCTCAAAGGGGATCTATTTAAATTTTTAGTCTAAAAAAGCCTTTTTAATATGTTTCTAGAATTCCACCCAAGACGAGCTGCCAGATGGGTTTCCTCTATTAATATTCCCCACGTTCTTTTTTAGCGTTATTGCCACATGCCTCAAACGTTGGCCACTTTCCCTCGCTGCCCCTTACGCCCAGATTACTTGCGTGGCGCGCGCCCTCCCTCCTCAACACCCTCCTTTTCCCAGGGATCCTTAACCTCCAAATTGTCTTTTCTCTCTCCCCCTTCCACGGCAAAGCCAAAGCAGGTATAAACCTCCAGTTCTTCACATCCATCTCCCGTTACCCCTGGCAACTCACTCCGTCGCCTCTCCCCTATCTCAGAACTGGAGACTATTAAGTTCTTTGGGGCAGTGACCCGGCGGGGGAGGGATGGGGGTTCCAAAGAAACCCTCTGAAGCACTAAGTATGCCGACACCCCCACATAATGGAAGAATAAATCGCTAACTTGTCAAAATGCAAAGCTCTCCACGGTCACGTTCACCTGGTTCAGTGACAGAGGCCATGAGACTGCAGGTTTTGCGCAGGACCAGAGAACTGACGTCTGAAATCATGCAGGTGTTTGACCCGCCTTGACCTGGATGGCCCCACGTAGCTGATCTTCTCAGATCTCCGAAATTAAGCGGGGTCAGCCCTGGCTGGTCCTTGGACGGGAGACCACCCAGTTAGTCCAGGGCTGCCACTCAGAGGCAGGCAGGGCTCTTTTTGTAGAAAAAGCCCAGCAGGAACTCATTAGCATAATAGGCCACACCCAACAGCAGACACTCATTAGCACAATAGGCCACACCCCTGACAGCACAGCTCATTAGCACATTAGGCCGCACCCCCATGTTACCAGAAGTGTGGTCATCCAGCCACACCCACCTTTTGCTTCTTATTCTGTTTACCTTGTTTGTTGTCAAAACCCAGGACTTTTGTGTTAGCAGGAACTCCTTTGCATGTTAGGCCACACACCCCTAATGTAGCCAATCCTAATGAGTTTCTGCTGTTGGGTGTGGCCTATTATGCTAATGAGTTCCTGCTGGGCGTGGCCAACTCAGGAGCCAGCCGGAACTCTGTTCCTGTGCGTTCCTGCCCAAAATAGCCCTGGAGGCAGGCAATAGTCAACCACCTCTCTCTCATCTCTCGCCTTGAAAACCCCACGGGGGTTTCGCCATGAGTCAGCAGTGATTCGGTGGCCCTTTCCACCACCGGGTATTTGGCCTCTCAAATTCAGCACCTTCTCTTATGCCTTCACACCTTTCTCTCCTCGCTAGAGACAGTGACAGATCTGGACGTCTTAGGAGAACCGAGCATTATCACCCACTGCGGCCATCTCTCTTCCTCACACACACACACACACACACAAACACATGCACGTTCTTCTACTGGAAACCCCCCCCAAAAAACTCCGAGCAAAGAGCATTCTCCTATCCCCCCCCCCGAACCCTATACAGTTCCTGCTAGCCAGAGCTGGAGATTTTAGCCGGATTTCGTTAAACGCAACTGGGGCAGGAAGGGAGGGCTCGAAAGGCAGTGCTGATATCTTCTAACCACGAAACTGTTCCCGGAGGCGCAGTGGGAGTGGAGAGAAGCAAGTGTGGGAAATTCCCCACATCTCCCCTCCCCTCAAATTCTCTCCCCCCCCCCCCCCCGGGGGTGTTTTTTTTTTTTTTTTTTTTTTTGTTTCATGCCGTGTGGGCTGTGGCTGCCAGCAGGGTGTAGGGCGCCCGCCCTTCTGGGCACAGTGGTTTGGTGGCACGCCAGTCCTACTCTTACAAAAGACCAAGGCCCACTGTAGTGGCTTCACTGCAAGACGGAGAGCCACGCCCTTCCCCGGCTGGACAGAGGGTTCCATTCAGGCAGGACCTGGGTTTCAGCGCCTGTCTTCACACAACACGCAGTTCACTTTTGGAATCCACGGCCACAAGTTGGAGCCACCTGCTTCCCAAAGGCGCGCAGCTATCTGCAGAACTCTTGCAGGCCTTTGGTCAGATCCAGAACAGCTCTTAAGAGTCTCACCTCTTGCTGTTCGACAGTCAGTTTCCCTCATCTGTAAAATGGGTATAAGGATACAGCCCTGCCTTGGAGAAAATGTTTGGCCTGGGGCAAGCTGCGGCAGCAATTTCTAGTTTTAATTGACTGGAAAGTGGAAACGGCACACTTCCTTTGTGGGGACATTCTTTAGTGAAAATAACTGGGCGACAAGCCTTCATTCCATCCCTCTGCTTAAGGGGTGCAGCTACCAGAGCACTGGATTAAGGGATCTGAATTCAAACGCCCACTCAGGCAAGCTTTAACAAGACTCAGAAAGGTGCTGTGAGCAGAAAGTGAAAGTAATACTTGTGAGAGGGCACCAGCGTGGTAAAGGGCTCAAAATGTTGGCTTTGAACTGGGGGAGACTTGGGTTCAAGTACTTGGCTGGCCCATGGGGACTGTGGCTCAGTGGCAGAGCATCTGCTTTGCAAGCAGAAGGTCCCAGGTTCAATCCCCGGCACCTCCACTTAAGGATCAGGTAGAAGGTGATATGAAAGGCTTCCTCTGGCTGAGACCCTGGAGAGCGGCTGCCAGTCTGAGTAGACAATACTGACCTTGATGGACTGAGGGTCTGATTCAGTAGAAGGCCAGCTTCAGGTATGTTCATGTGTAAAAGGTACCTGGGTGACCTCGGAAATCCCTCTCCATCTCATCCACCTCGCAGGGTTATTGTGAGGGGCAAAATGGGACCCCCTCATCCCTGTATGCTACCCGGGGCTCCTTGAAGGAAGGACGGGATATGAAGCCTTCAAGCGGAGGCTGGGCGACCATCTTTCGAGCACATTGTAGGGCTGTCTTTCGGCTATGCTCCTGCAGAGTGCAGGGGGTTGGACTAGATGACCTGCAAGGCCCCTTCCAACTCTAACGTTCTATGATTCTCTGAATGTGAGGAATGAACGAATCCCACGTGGGCCCTGGGACAAAGCGAAAAGTAACACAGATCTAAAACCAACATTATGCATTCAAGAGCGTGACTGCACTTTAAAGCAGGACACACACACCCCTCCACTGAATTATACCTTTCATTTAGTCCCCACGTAGAAAACAAGAGATAGGAACTCCGGTTATGAGGAACAGAGAAGCAAAGAGCCCCGGGGGGTGGGGGTGTCTGAGACAATCATCTACAATTATTCTGTAAATCTATTCCCCCCTCTTCTTCACCCCCATTCTTATCAGCTGACATTTGGGGTGACTCCCTAATCACCCGAGGAAAGGAACCCATCCCAATCTCCCCCTCCCCCAAGAGCCGCCGCTGATTACTGGTTGTGCCTGCTTGATAATGTATGCGCAGTCACGCCGTGGGAAATTCGTACCCATAACGAATCCGGGGGGGGGGGGGGAAAGGGTGCTCAACAAATCCGGGGGGGGGGGGAGAAAGGTGTCTCTTCGCACTTCGGCCACTCCCCCTCCCCCGCCTCGCCCCACATTAAATTGGCGTAATATGATTACGTGCGGGATAAATGAAGAAACCCGCTAAAGTTCATTAGAGGCACGCCGTCGCCTAATGCGGACAGATCGCTCATTACGGGCCCAGCCTGGAGAGACGCCGCAGCCGGCGAAGCGGCTCTTCCCGGCTTTAATTGCCTCATGACAAGGCAATCCACCACCTCTCCCCGAGCCATTAATAACTGCCCGCAGCGGCAGCCTTCCCCTCCTGGAGCTCCGTCAGCCGGTAAATGAGAGGAATGCGTCCGTTGCCGCCTCTCCCCACCGCGACCACAGACAGGCCATTGATCAAATCTGGCAGGCGAGGGAGGCCATCTTGCTATATCGCCTCATTCTCGGAAATTCTACGCAGCTCCGGCCTGAGGCGTTCAAACCCCTTGACCTTCTCGCTCGTTCTCTCTCTCCCCCTCTCTCCTTACAGAACCACGGCTCTCGGCATCGTTGGTCAATTTAGCCGCTACATCAGATAGACAGACAGATCGATAGGTAACAGGGAGACTCGGGGGTTAGAGAACCGGGGTGAGGTCCCCCTGGCTCCGCTACCGACTCCCCAAAAGGCCCACGGGCAAGTCGCTCAACAGTAAGTCTACAGGACTCAAGGAAGTCGGTCTCATGTCACAGCTTCTCTGCCAAAGGAAACCAGAGATCTGTAAGCCTGCACGAGTGTGAAGAGCTCCACTTTGTCACCCACAAGGCTCACACTCTGGTACTCTTGTGTTAATTAATGCAGAGCAACTACGATTTCCCCTGGCTTGAGCTCCGAGCCCAGGGTTCACACAGCCAGGCTCTGGTGGGCCTCCCTGAGAAGCGATTTCCACAGCTGCGGTGCTTCAACACAGATGGCCTCGGTCTATGCCCTTGCCACTTTTTATTTCAAGGGGGAGGGACAGCAGGGGTCCTTTGCAGATTTGGATGACACGTCGCACAACATTCGCTTTCCCGGCTGGGTTAATACACACACACCCCGTTTTGCTCCAGAGTCAACACGCACAGCGGGAGCTGGAAGTTCTTCACTTCAAGGCAGCCGGAGGCGCACGGGTGGGTTCTGGGGTGTTCTGAGCACCTTTTGCTGCTTCTTTGGAAAATGGCACTTCTGATAGTTTTGGGGGTTTTTTTTAAATCAAGAGCCTACATTTCGTGCTGCCAAAGTGCAGGAAAGTGCAATGGCAAAAGAAAAAGAGGAGGTATGTCGTGACTGATGGATATAACCAGGCCAAATGTGGTTCACAAGGCTGCTGGCTGGCTGGCTCTCTGGGGGTGGAGGAAAGCGCTGTCAAGTCACAGCCGACTTCTGGAAGCCAAGTAAGGTTTTCAAGGTAGGAGACGTTCAGAGGGGGTTTGTCATTGCCGGCCTCTGCATAGCAACCCTGGACTTCCTTGGCGGTCTCCCGTCCAAGTACGAGCCACGGCCATCCCTGCTTAGCTTCTGTGATCCAACAAGAACCAGCTAGCGTAGGCTACCCAGGCCAGGGCAGGTGAACAGCGGTGGTTTGCCACTGCCGGCCTCTGCACAGCAACCCTGGACTTCCTTGGTGGTCTCCCCTCCAAGTACTAACCCTGCTTAGCTTCCTAGATCCAATACGATGGGGTCGGCCTGGGCCTTCCAGGTCAGGACAGCTTGCTGTCTACAGTGCAATGATCTAAGCTATTCTTCCTACTCTTGTTTGGAGGGTGTCGAAGGCCTGGCTCAACCCCTCGCAGGTTTCTAAAGGCCAACAGTTTCCGAGAAAGCCATACGGCGAAAGCATCCAAAGGCTTCCACCGCAACCAAGGAAAAAAGACGTGTGGGGACAGGGCCCCTTGGCCGTAACCCTATAACACCCAGAAGGCAACAGGCCCCGGCGTTCCAAGTTCGCAACAGTTAACCACCAGGAGCCAGCCTATTCCCGAGACAAACTTATTCCACGGAGATTATGGAAGCTATAAAACGCTAATGAGTGCTTAACTACGGCAATATTTAATTAAAAAAAGGGGAGAGGGGCTGTGAGCTGCTGCTAATTAACTGAAAATTGGTAATTTCCTAGCTATTAACAGCTTATTTTCCACTCATCTGAACACAGGCACGGAACCAAAGCTGAGCCGTAAACGGGAGGTACACTCCGTCAAATGGGGAAGGGGACGGCCCGCTATGGCATTACCCGGTTTACTGACAGAGACCGAAGACAACCAGTCTTAAGACGAGTCCGTTGGTTGCTTTCAATTACCGTGCAAGGATGGCCCTAGACCAGCAGCCTTCCTCTGTCGCCCACGCCTCGGTGTCCCTCCCCCACCTTCTCTGCCCCCCTTCCCCTCCTGTCCCTGGTGTTTGGATCTCCCTCCCCCAAGTAGATCTCCCTCCCCCTCCATTACGCCTGGACCCGGCTTCTGCTGAGGTTCAGCTGCCATTCCTGTTACCTTTGTATTCCACAAAGTTGCTCTGGGAGGCAATTTGGGCGAGAAAAGCATGAAGGAGAAGATAAACGACATCCCAGTTTCTTCACAGAAGGAGGAAAACCAACACAAGAAGTTTGACTCTCCCCCCGCCCCTTTTAGCTTATGTACAAATGCATTACCCAACCAGAGTTTGCACCCCTTCCAGGAAAAAAAGAAGAAGAAAACAGTCAGGCTAGGGTGGCACCCCCCAAACTTCTGAAGATGAAGCCACGCTATTTCCCCCCCCCTTAAATAAAATCCAAAGGCACAATTCACTCTTCTACCGAGAAAGCTTTCCTTTTAACAGCAAGAAGAAGAATGCCTCGCCCTGACCCTTCAGAGAAGGCTCTCTGCATTTTTACACGAATCTCTGATCCGGCTGAGCCTCCTGGTTGGAAAGAGACAAGCCCAGAACAGAGACTCAAAAAGAGAAATGGGCTGCCTTCACTTGGGAGGGGTACTTTTACAAGAGTCAGGAGTGACTGAATGATCTACTTCCGCCCAGGGCAGAGAAGCACCTTCCCAAATGGAGTTCAACTGAGGCACTGACTGAATCATGCAGAGACACGGCAGGCAGCCTCAGCATCGGTGGACAATATAGGCACATCAGAGCCTAATTAAAGAAGAAGAGAGAGAGAAGAAGAGATTGGATTTATACCCTGCCCTTCGCTCGGAGTCTCAGAGTAGCTTACAAACTCATTTCCCCTCCCCACAACAGACACCCTGTGAGGTAGGTAGGGCCGAGAGAGCTCTGAGACAACTGCCCTTGAGAGAACAGCTCTGATAGAACTTGTGACTGACCCAAGGTCACACCAGCAGCTGCATGTGGGGGGGGAGTGGGGAATCAAACCTGGCATTTAACCACTACACCAAACTATACCACTGTACCAACAGATCTCTCAAAGCATAACATCTGGGCTTTCTTGCATCCCAGAGGAAGGAAATCCATGAGGAAGACTCAAAGTGTCCAAGCTTGGTGAACCCCTAAGAAGGCAGTTTTGGGTGATCGCAATGGGACGATGGGGAAAAAGCAGTTCAAGGATCTGCCCACGATTCAAATGTCACTCAGCACCCTCACAACAGACAGAAACTGCACTACAGAAAAGCCGCCTGGGTAGTTTTGGGTGATTGCAATGCAATGGGACGATGAGGAAAAGGCAGTTCAAGGGTCCGCCCACGATTCAAATTCTCACAACAGAGAGAAACTGCACTACAGAAAAGCCGCCTGGGGAGCAAACACCACCAGATGGCTCAAGGCAGTGAGTCAAACTCCAGACTACAGAGACGAGCCACGATTATTAGCTGCTCTGACACTGTGGGGTGGGGGAATAAGGAATATCAGTCTGGTACCAACACTCTAAGGCCTGAATTCTTGTTAGCGAGGGGGGTCTCAAGACACACTGTGAAGCTCACGGGTTCTGCTGGGAAACATAATCCCTTGTGTGCTCATTTATTGAGGAAATTTTTATGCCACCTCTCTAGAGAACTGCTCACGGTGCCTTCCTGTTTTGTTCCACAGTCAAGGTTCTAGTCCTTTAGAACGTGCAAACAAACCACAAGTCGGGCGAGTTGGGGGGGGGCGCGCCTGGAGCATCAGAAGAAGGGCTGGAACGCTCCTCCCGCCTCCCCACTTCCGAAGCGAGCACGCTGCAGGCGCTTGGCCGCTTTCTCCCTGCCCCGTGCACGTTGCCGGCTCCAGCACGCCTGGCAGAGAAGAGGAGCGAGGGAGCGAGCAGTTTCCAGCTGTGACAGCTCCCGCTGTTCTTCCGCCGAGGGAGGCTCGCCAGGCTCCAAAATGTGTCACTTCGTTTTGCATCGCCCGCCTGCCTCGTACCGACAGGAGTCCCCCCGCCTCTCTCCTCTCGGGGAGGACGGTGTCGTCGGCTTGGCAGCTTCCGAAAAGCATGCGGCCTCACTGGCTCAGCCATGCGTGTCCCGATCGCCTCTCCAGGGGTGCCCGAGCACCGTTCCCTGCAACGACCCGCTGCCCCATCACCGCGTTTGGGGGAGGGGAGACAACCAGCAGGGCTCCTGCCTCTTCCAAAGCAGCAGCTGCGCTCGACTCGAATGGGGGGGGAGTGCTGACTGCGGAGGCCGCAAAGCAAGCAGATCAAAATCGATATAGCACTCCGCGTTGCTTTCCTCTCCCCCCTCCACCCCCCAGCGCTACAAGAAAGGTTGGCTGTATCTGTTGCGCCAAAGTGTGTGTGTGTGTGTGGGGGGGGAATCCAGAATTGCATACTGGAAGACGCACGTGCGGTGAACATAAAATCTGCCTTGCTGGATCAGTCTGGAAGACTATCTGCCCTCAGCATCCGGTTTCCTATACCCACCAGCCAGGTGACCCTCGGAAGTTGCCCGCAGGGATGTAATAGCCCCCCCCCCCCGGTTGCCTGTCCTACCCAGTATCTGGCACAGAGTTTCTGCACAAAGAGGTTCCAGCTAGCTAATCCGTGCCTGATTTGTCATTATGGTTTTTTGAAGAACATAAAAGCTTTCTTTTAAGGGGGAGAGAATGCAGCAGAGAGGAATGGAATGGAAGGAGGGAAACACAACTGGAAGCCATGAAGGAAGGAAGGACAGTTTCGCACGCCAGGCTGCCATTTTTTTTTGAAAAAAAGCAATCAAAATATGTCTGCGCCACCAAGTTACAACCCACTTATAGCAGCCCTAGAAATGGGCTTTCCGGGCGAGTGAGAAGCAGAGGTGGTTTGCCACGGCTTTCCTCTGCAGAGTCTTTCTCAGTGGTCTCCCATCCAAATACCGAACCGGCTTAGCGACTGAGATCTTACAAGATCTGACTATACCATGCCACCTTCCCTCCCACAAACAAAATACCCGACTGAAATTCCATACTAAGAAAAGTAAATTTAAAAAACGGCATTTGGCATAGATTACAGAACATGTGTGAATGCTGCCACAGTCACAGGTGTTGAACACAGGGCTGTGTACAGCATTGCTGGTCCGCCTTATTCATCCCCCTCCAAGGTCTGAAATTGCACACTTTCAAGTTAACGCCTGACCATTCATAAGATATGTATTTTTGCTGCCAAGGTGCTCCTGCTGCTGAATTCGGCGCTCGCTAGCAATGTCTGACTTGTACAGGGTAGGCTGCAGAGTCCGAGAACGCCTGCAAGCTCGGCTGCACAGTGCTGAGTGACTGTGCATCTCATTTAAGAACCCTGCACAGGCAATGAGACACCTCGGGATTATCACCATAAATAATGTCTTCACTGGTCAGTCATAACAGCTACAAAAGTCGTGGGGGAAAGATATCGGTCCCTTGCTATTCAACATGTGAAGAAGCTGCCTTACACTCAAGTCAGACCAATGGTCAACATAGATCAGTAGTGTCTACTCTGATAGGCAACAGCTTTCCACGTCCCCTCGCAGAGGAGGAGACCCTAACCCTTGCTGCGCAAGATCCTTTCAGTGCCAGGGGTCTAAAGGACCTCCCATATGTTCCTGCCTGGAAGTTAACAGGGAAAGGCCCTCTTGACTGTCCCGTCAATCAAAGAAGCTCATTTAGTGGATATACGAGACAGGGACTTTTCAGTGGCAGCCCCACGATTCTGGAAAAAACTCCCCAGGGAGGCACGCCTGGCCCCCTCACTTGCAATCTTTAGGAAGCAGCTGAAGATGGTTTTACTCAGGACCGTATTTGATTTAGTTACTAGCAGTCCTGAACAGTTAATTTAAATTCTGGGTTTTTAATTTATTTTATGTATCCTTTTAAATCTATATACGTAAGCCACCTTGAGCAGCTTTTGGACTCCATGTGCCCATCTGAAATTTGTCAAACGGCTCAGCTGGAGTGTCTAACAGCCATTGTTTAAAAACAACAGGCATACCAAAATATATATCTTTTTGTTTTTCCCCCTCTCTGCAATTCTGTATTTAAGACGAACCTTTTCTGTCAAAACCAATTCTCAAAATGGTTTGCTACCCTAAAGTTTAAAATACACACACAGAGAGAGAGCACCCAGTGGGACCACAAATAAAATGGATATTTCTCTTCTACAAAATTATTTTGTGATCGAGAGAGATGAAAACAGCCGGAACGTACAAGGGAAGTTTCCCACCACCGTCCAAAGTAATTTCTCTTCCTGGGAAACCCAGAATTTGTAGATCTGGCAATTAACTGCAGACCCCTAGTGGTCAATGAGCAAATTACACCTTTCTCCCCTTAACACACTCCATCGTTCCTTCGGACCCCCGAACCAACCCAGCTGGACTGCGTACCTTTGACAGAGAAGCTGCCGGCCTCCTCCTCGTCCGAGTCACTGTCCAGCTCGAAGAGGTCCTTGAACTCCTTCTTGTCATCCTCTTTTTGCTCGCCTGGTTTCTTCCGCTTGATCTCAGGGAAGTTCAGTTCTTCTAGCTGCAAGTGAGCGAGGAGAGGAGTGAACAATGCGAAGCAAAAAGTGGGTTTCGGCAAGCAAATCCCCTGTGGCGGCAACAGCACAAAAAGTAAAGCGTGACACTGCAGACATCCTTTAGTCTTCTTGCTCAGCGTGCGCAAGATCAGGATGACCCAAATCAAAATCCCCCGTGGGTGAGTATGAAGGGCCGTCAAGCCGCAGCTGACTTCAGGCGACCCCAGCAAGGGGCTGGCAAGGCCGGTGAGAAGCAGAGGGGGTTGGCCCTGGCCTTCATCTGATTATTGAACTCTGGCATCACTAAGGTGATTTTTAACTCTGCTGAACTTTATAAAAACTCCAACACCTTCCTCTGCAGAGCCTTCCTTGGTGGCCTCCCTTCCGAGTGCCGACCCTGCTGAGCTTCCGAGATCGGACTGATCGGGCTACACCACGATGCCTTCCCTCCCCCAAATCTCCTGCTTGGCCGCAAAGCTACCCGGGGGGCAGCCTGGCTCTTTAAAGTACCTTACAGGGATCGGTTGGAATGGGGAACCAGGACAAAGCCTCAGAGGGAGGCAGGACAAAAACATAATTAATAATTTTCAAAAACCTGGGGAGAGAGAGAGACTTTCAACATAGAAAAACTTTTTATGGCATAGGGGCGAATAGGAAAAGCGTAGAAACTAGGTGTCACTCAGAATAACCACTCAGAGAAAGTGTGTGCGAGGGAACAGGGAACATCAGAAGAGCCCTGCTGGATCAGGCCAGTGAGGGTCCATCTAGTCCAGCCTCCTGCCACACACAATGGCCAACCAGTTCCTCTGAAGGGCCAATAGCAGGGCAGAGAGGCCAATGCGTCCCCCTGATAAGATCAGAAGAGCCCTGCTGGATCAGAGCAGTGGTCCATCCAGTCCAGCATCCCGTCTCACACAGGGGCTGACCAGCTCCTCTGGAGGGCCAACAGGGCATAGAGGATGAGGCCTTCATAAGACTATAAGAAGAGCTGTGCTGGATCAGACCAGTGTTCCATCTCATCCAGCAACCTGCCTTCCCCTGATGTCGCCTCCTGGCTCTGGGAATCAGAGGCTTAGTGCCTCTGAACGTGGAGGTTCCCCATAGTCACTCTGGCTAGTCACCACTGAGACTTATTCTCCATCAATCTATCAAATCCCCTTTTAAAGCCGTTTGTTCCTGAGGCCATTGCTACATCCTCTGGAAGAGAACCCCACATTTTAACCACTCTCTGTGTAAAGTAGTACTTCCTTTTGTCCATCTTGAACCTACTGCCCGTCAGCTTCACCGGATGCCCTCGAGTTCTAGTATTTTGAGAGAGGGAGAAAAATTTATCTTGGTCCGCTCTCTCCACCACCCCATGCATAATTTTATCGCCCTTTCTATCATGCCCACAGAAGGTCCCAATTTTGACCCAGGGCATCTCCTGATTAAAAGGATCTCGGACAGCCGATTCTTTAGCTAAAAAATCGCTCTCTGTCTATTGAAAAAAGAGGATTATTGTCAAGTTTTATATTCTGATTTATGGGTTCATAAGGAAAACAGACTACATTCCAGACTTCTTAGTAACAACGAGGACAAGAAAATTAGCAAAAAAACCCCAACCCCAAGTTATCAAGTCACAGCTGACATGACGACCTCTCCCCGCTGGGGTTTTCAAGGCAAAAGACATTCAGGGGTGGTTGGCCATTGCCTGCCTCTGCGTAGCAACCCTGGACTTCCCTGTTGGTCTCCCTTCCAAATACTGACCGGGGCCAAACCTACTTAGCATCCAAGATCTGACACGCCTGGGCTAGCCTGGGCTATCTAGGTCAGGGCGAGAAACACATTTGGATGCTCATTCATTGTCTTGGTCTTTCCCCCGGCAGGAGGTTTGTATAATTTCGTGCACCAATCAAAGGGGCGGCCAAAGCTTTCATGCTCCATTCAGAACGCACTTGGGGAGGGGGGGGAAGTGGTTTGGGATTATCGTGCTGGGATCTCCTTCCATAACGCGCATGACTTTACATCTTTTCCATGTGTGTTCCATTTGCCAAACGGCCTGCCCAAATCCCTGGCATAATTAAATCCTTTCACGGACTGAGCCTTCCATAAAATAAAGAGTCCTCGTCTAAAAACGGGAACATTAGCCACAGAGGGTGGCCCCCCCTCCCTAGTCTAGGCCCGCCAGTCCGCTAACAGACAAATGGGATCATTCAGATAGCCACCGATCCGTCACGGACGGCCATTCTGGGTCGTGGGCAGCTGCTTTTTAAAAGCTCCCTTGCGTTAAGATGGGAGGGCTCTGTCGGAGAGCGAGGAGGAAGAAGAGGAAGAGAGGGAGGTTCTCTGGATGACATCCCAGAACGCTGGCAAAATCCGGCAACCCCTCCAAAAAGGACAAACGCAAGGCAAAACCCCAAAAGTCACAAAACCTAGAAGCCTGATAATAAAAGAACAAATTCGGGCTGGGGAGTGGCTGCAAGAGATATACTGATGTTTAGGGTGACGTGTGCCCCAAACTGCTCGTCTAGCCCTGAGCCTGTCGTGGGTCAGCCTGAGCTCAGCACAGAGTCCTCAGGGGAAGGGGAGCCACGCACGGCTGGCTCCGAGTCGGCAGAAGCCAGCAAAGAGGCTGAGGAGCTGCAGACTGACCAAGACTCACCACCAACCGCTGATCCGGGGCCATCGCCCCTCTCTGATGCAGCAGGTGAGTCTCAGTTGATTCAGACCAGTCCATCAGGCTCACCTCCACCCTTTGAGTGCCGGAGACAGAAGCTGAGAAGGGAGCTGCAAGCAAGGAGGCAAAGTGCACGTCTCCTGGCCCGTCTTGCCCAGCTACTTGCTGATGACAGCCGGGAGTAGTTGCAGCAGGACTCCCAAGCAGCTGGCTGCTAACAAGGGCTTGTTAGAAGTGCCTATAAAACCCAGGGCTGGGAGCCTGCAGACGGTGGCAGCAACAAGTCATTCTGCTGGACTCTGCGACCAAAATCCCTGACCCTGCTTTCTTCGTGTGACCTTGGACTTGGCTTGGGACTCTGTGACTCTCTGGCTTGTGGATGACCCTTGGACGTCCTGACTACGCTCTCTGCTTCACCCCTTGTGGTAATGACCCCTCTGGCTTGTGGACTTCTGGGACTGAACTTTGTGTGAGAACCTGAACATGCCTGGCTCCCCTGCCTGTACCTGCTACATTACAGAGCCACACAACACAGGAGGTGGGATTTTTTATTTCTCCCGTCCTGTGAAGTTTTGGAGACTCATTGAGAGTCTCAACATCCTGCCCCTTAATTTCACACCCCAGTTCAGCATTCTGCCTTCTTCGCAACTCGAACAGCCCTTGCAAGGGGATGCAATGAATTAGGCACAGAGGAAGAACTGTTACTCCCACCCTAACTGGTCCTTCCATGGGAACGGTTGTGGCTTCAAAGAGGTCAGGGCCCTTCGAAGGACTATGGGCCAGAAGAGAGGACTGGAGTCGGGGGCATGCATTCTCGCGTCATCCATCCCTTGACCCTAATCTCCTCTGAGATTAGGACTTAACTGAACAGGCCAACTTCCCCAGCCCTCTCCACTTTCTGGATTTTGCTCAACTACCTTCAACACTCGACAGAAGAAGAAGAAATTGGATTTGTACCCCGCCCTCCACTCAGAATCTCAGAGCGGCTTACAATCTCCTTCCCTTCCTCTCCCCACAACAGACACCCTGTCAGGTAGGTGGGGCTGAGAGAGAGCTCTTTCCAGAACTGTCCTTGAGAGAACAGCTCTGAGAGAACTTGTGACTGACCCAAGGTCACACCAGTAGCTGCATATGGAGGAATGGGGAATCAAGCCTGGTTCTCCCCGATTAGAGTCCACCACTCTTAACCATTACACCAAAGTTGGGGGCAGAGGAAGATTCCCTTCTAAAAAAAAAAGATCTAAAGGCTACTGTTGTTTTTTTAAAAACCTGCATAGGAAATCCAGCCTTACTGGAAACTCTTACACCAAAAGATATATTACAAGCAGTTCATTATGCCGCAGTTCCCCAGAAGCACAGGAAAGCTGCACGATTCAGCTCCTTAAGAACATCAGCTTTTTTTAAAAAATCAATGTTTCTAGCCCTTATGATTACAAAGGAATAACTGACAGTGTGTTGGTCAACAGCTGGCAAAAGGCACAGGAAGCCAGAAAAGTGCCTGAACAAGACTCCAGAAGGCAGCGACGCAGCGCTCTGCCTGCCAAGTTCCTTTCCCTGCCTTGTGATTAGCAAAAGCGGAATAAATTATGAAAAGCAATCAAAACTGCAGCATAAATTATGCAAAATAAGCGAAACAGCACCTAATGTGCTGACAGGGGGGGGGGAGGTGCCATCAGTTGCAGCCGACGGCACGGCCACCCTGTAGGGTTTCCAAGGCAAGAGATGAATAGAGGCGGTTTGCCATGGCCTGCCTCTGCATAGCAACCCTGGACTTCCTCGTTAGTCTCCCATCTAATTCCCAACCCGGGTTGGCCCTGCTTAGCTTCTGAGATCTGATGAGATCAGGCTAGGCTGGGCGATCCAAGTTAGGGCTTGGAGAATATACACCGAGTCAATAAGCAGTGACCAACTTTGCCCATCCAGTTGGGCAGATCCCTGCCAATGCTCCCTCTAAGCTCTAGAGCAGTGATGGTGAACCTTTCAGAGACCATGTACCCAAACTGCGACCCCAAACCCACTCATTTATCGCAAAGTGCCAACACGGCAATTAAACCTGAATACTGAGGTTTTACTTTAGAAAAAAACAACTCATACATTAACTTAAGATGATCCAAACAAAGTAAGGAAAGCAATCCCAAATGCTTTCATTTACTTAAAATTATTTGGCAGAGAATTCGACACTTTAATGGTGGTCTGGGCCTGGCTGGGGCGATGGCACACATGCCCACAGAGAGGGCTCTGAGTGCCACCTCTGGCACCCATGCCATAGGTTCGCCACCACTGCTCTAGAGTCTTTTGAGCAAAAATTCTACTTTGTGAGCTACTGGCATTAAAGTTGTGAGCAAGCGACTTGGCTACTGCATGAAGGAGGAAGAGGAGGAGGGGGAGGAGGAGGAGATTGGATTTATACTCCGCTTTTCAGTACCCAAAGGAGTCTCAGAGCAGCTTACAAACTCCTTTCCCTTCCCCTCCCCACAACAGACACCCTGTGAGGTAGGCGGCGCGGAGAGAGCTCTGACAGAAACTGCTCTTTTCAAGA
>NW_015166420.1:378573-384361 GCF_001447785.1 Gekko japonicus
TCAGGGGGGAAAAGAGGCACGCAGGACTGCTGTTAATGAGCTCGGCCTTTGACTCACATTCCTTCGGCAGGGCACATGCAGACAGCCTACATTTGCAGGAGTTTACGTGCGCAGGGCTCTGGGTGGGTGGGTGGCTCTGAAAAAGCAGGGCTCCACGCAGAGAGAGCTCTACATGGGCTCCTACTAATACAAAAGGGCTGGGGATAAGAAGCTGTGGCTTCCCACATGTCCTGAGTGCACACTCATTCCACCCTGAAAAGGGACTATTCTCGAAACTGTACACAATCCATCCAACCTGCACTCATCAGGACGTGCCATCGGGAACCTGGATTCCTTTCGCGGTACCAGTCAGTGGGTAGCAAATGGGAACAAACGTGCGCTTCAGACTTCCACATACAATACAAGTGTGGGCCTGTGTGCTCAATATGATGTGTGAAAGGCCTTAAGTGTCAATATCGTAAGAATGTAAGAAGAGCCCTGCTGGATCAGACCAGCGGCCATTGTAGTCTGGCATCTTTGTCTCACACAGTGGCCAACCAGTTTCTCTGGAGGCCACGGAGGCCAAGGCCTTCCCTTGATAAGAACATAAGAAGGGCCCTGCTGGATCAGGTCACTGGTCCATCTAGGCCAATGCTCCCTCTAAGCTGTGGAGTCTTGTGAGCAAAAATTCTACTTTGTGAGCTACTGGCATTAAAGTTGTGAGCAAGCGATTTGGCTCCTGCATAAATCAGTTTGCTCTGGAGCCCTCCTTCCTGAGCCAAGACAAAAATGTGTCAGCTGGAGGCTAAAAAACTGTAAGCTAGCTCACACTAACTCAGCTTAGAGGGAACACTGATCTAGGCCACCATCCTGTCTCACACAGCAGCCAGCCAGGTCCTCTGGAGGGCCAGCAACAGGGCATAGAGGCCAAGGCCTTTATTAGAACATCAGAAGAGCCCTGCTGGATCAGGCCAGTGGTCCATCTAGTCCAGCATCCTGTCTCATGGAGTAGCCAAGTAGTTCCTCTGGAGGGCCAGCAACAGGCCATAGAGGCCGAGGCTTTCCTCTGATGTTGCCTCCTGGCACTGGGATTCAGAGGCTGACTGCCTCTGAACGTGGAGGTTCCCCTTTAGTAACCACGGCTAGTAGCCACTGACAGGCCTCTCCTCCATGAATCCGTCAAATCCCCTTTTAAAGCTCTCGATGCCTCTTCCTGTCTCTTCTCAAGCAACCAAGCCAAACCCCCACGCCAAGCTGCAACGGGAACATGCAGGCCACCGAATCCGAGGACACGAACGAAGGCTCACCACAGCCTCCCGGTTGGCCACACCAAAGCTGGCTTTCTGGCGCTTGCTGGTAATGTAGGCAGAGTTCTCCTGCAGCTTCTCCAAGAGCTGACGGACGGTCTTGCAGTAGTTGGCGACCTTGCACTCTTTCAGGAAAGCCTTGAGCTGGAAGGGGGTGGGCAGAGGAAAGGAAACGAGGTGAGAGGGAACATTCCATCCCAGAAAAGAGTCAGGAAGAGAGGGGGGGGGCCACGGGGGGAAGTTTGCTTTGGCAGACGACCGTGCCTCCCGCTTGCCACCGGTCAGGGATCGCACCTTCACCCCGACTGCGGTGGACCCCTTTGGGCAGGAAACAAGACTTCGATTTGTAAACGCCAAGCGACCACAAAGGTCGTCTTGCCAAGAGTGGCAGTGAAAACAGCCATCCCGGGATAGAGATGCTCCAACAAAAACAGGGCGGCCGTCTGAAACGGCATCTCCCGGTGGAAACCTT
The DNA here is from genome assembly GCF_001447785.1 of Gekko japonicus. Taxonomy (NCBI): domain Eukaryota; kingdom Metazoa; phylum Chordata; class Lepidosauria; order Squamata; family Gekkonidae; genus Gekko; species Gekko japonicus. Next base: position 380,332 of record NW_015166420.1, read on the forward strand.
CCATTTGACCTTGTGTCCCAAGAGCGGCCTTTTCTTTAAGAGTGACTGGTGTGCATTAGCTAATGTCCCTTTTAATGTGCGGGCTTGCCCTCGTGCAACAGCTCTGGGGTCCCACTGAGGGCAAGAGGCACTAATATCTTTAAACTGGGGGCACGGTATGTCAGAAAACTCTCTGATGCAAGTCCCATTCTGTGGCACAGCCCTTGTTCACTTCCTGTGGGGTTTCTGCGGGAAAGCTTCCCTCTGTGGACTAGAAGAGACAGTAAAAGATGCTACAATTTGGGAGACGGAAACAGCGCCCAATGATCATCAGCCATGCTCCCTCTAAGCTGTGGAGTCTTGTGAGCTACTGGCATGAAAGTTGTGAGCGAGCGATTTGGCTGCTGCATAAATTAGTTTGCTCTGGAGCCCTCCTCCCTGAGCTAAAGCAAAAATGTGTGAGCCGGAGACTAAAAACCTGTGAGCTAGCTCACACGAACTCAGCTTAGAGGGAGCACTCCGTGCTTGTGACTTTTCCAAGGCGGCAAGAGCCATGGTGCGTCTGCGTGCACACGAAGAAAGGCACATATCTGCAAACGCAAAACAGGCAGGCGAGTGACATCCCAGCTGCTTCCGACGACACGATCCGGTGACTGGGGAAATGGTTTCCGGCAAGCGGCTGACCTAAACCCCCCTCTTCCCGCAAGTGGGGTTTATATCACCAACGATTTAAACCCCTCACTTGGCTCTGGCGTGTAAAGAGCTATAAACAGTGATAAGAAACAGCTGGGAGCTCCCACATCCCAGACGCCTGGGAATTGGATGCCCAACATAACAGAAAGGCAGAAAGCATAAGAGAAGAGGGAGGAAAGCATGGAAGACATGGATCCTGGTAAAAGGGAGTTCGCTTTCCCAGCCTTTCTGTCCCCAAATTCTCATTTTGAATCCTTTCCGCACACTGTTGTTCCTCTCCCCCGTCCACCCCTCCGGCAAAGGGGTGGGAAACCAACTGGCCTCCCACGTTTATTACAACCATCCCTGGCTGCTTCAGGGATTCCGCCTGTTTGGCCTCCCACCAGAGAGACGGGCGGACTCTCCTGTCTACGGAACCTTCTGGGGGCAAACGCGGACGGCCCCCCGTCCTTCGGCAAAGAAGAGTCTGGGCTCCGGCAGCCGTGGAAAAGCGTCAAGCCGTTTCCATCCCACGCGGCCCCCGCCCGTCCCGTCTCAGTTTATTTTGATCTGCCCCTGCCGCTTCCTGTCTTCCAAGCAAAGGGAGGTTGCAAAGTTTGCTCTGGAGGCTGTCCACAGCCAAGAGGTCCAGGAACGAGCCAGATCCGGGCGGGAGCCAACCCCCACACCCGCCAGGGCGGGAGGGATTCCAGGAAGGGCGAAGCTGAGCTGGGAAGCGAAACACTGGCTCGGGGAGCCGTCTTTCGAGCAGGGATAAAAAGGCATTTCCCCCAAAGGCACTGCGGTCAGACGAGATTGCCACCCAAGGAGCTGAGCGGAATGGAAAGCAGTTGCTACTTTCATTTGTCGCTCTCAACTCAAGAGTTCAAAGACAGAGAGAGAGAGAGAGAGAGAGAGAGAGAGAGAGAGAGAGAGAGAGAGAGAGAGAGAGGGAGGGAGGGAGAGGGAGGGAGGATGTTCCCTCTAAGCTGAGTTAGTGGGAGCTAGCTTACAGTTTTTTAGCCTCCAGCTCACAGATTTGTGTCTTGGCTCAGGAAGGAGGGCTCCAGAGCAATGTTCCCTCTATGCTGTGGAGTCTTGTGAGCAAAAATTCTACTTTGTGAGCTACTGGCATTAAAGTTGTGAGCGAGCAATCTGGCTACTACATAAATTAGTGTGCGCTTGAGCCATCCTTCCTGAGCTAAGGCAAAAGTGTGTGAGCTGGAGGCTAAAAAACTGTGAGCTAGCTCACACTAACTCAGCTTAGAGGGAACACTGCTCCAGAGCAAACTGATTCATGCAGCAGCCAAAATCGCCCGCTCACAACTTTAATGCCAGTCGCTCACAAAGTAGGATTTCTGCTCACAGGACTCTCCACAGCTTAGAGGGAGCCCTGGAGATGACCCCCAGATGCAAGATCCTTTTAATTGGAGATACGAGGACCTGCAATTGGGGACCTGCAGTCAAACGCCTGCTTCATATGAAGAAGGGCCCAGGGTCAAATGGCTCGTATCTCTGGATAAAAGACACTGGTGGGCAATGTTCCCCTCTAAGCTGTGGAGTCTTTTTGTGCTCACAGGACTCTCCACAGCTTAGAGGGAGCACCGGAGATGACCCCCAGGTGCAAGATCCTTTTAACTGGAGATACGAGGACATGCAATTTGGGACCTGCAGTCAAACGCCTGCTTCGTATGAAGAAGGGCCCAGGGTCAAATGGCTCGTATCTCTGGATAAGAGACACTGGTGGGGCAGGTGCAAGGAAAGACCAGGCCCTCTGAAGCCAGGTAGGTCAGACTATCCTAAGCTAGGACAGGTTAACACTCTGACTTGGCATACAGCATTTTAAATAGCCACATGAACTTTCGCTTCCCCACCTGGTCTTCAGAAGCAGTTTGCTCAATGGCACAGGGAGTTCCTTTTGGGGAAAACCAGAGAGCACAAAGCTGCCTCAGGCCCTGGGTCCATCAAGGTCAGTACTGTCTACTCAGAGACCAGCAAGGGCTCTCCAAAGTCTCAGGCGGAGGTCCTTCACATCACCTACTACCAGTGTTCCCTCTAAGCTGAGTTATAGTGTGAGCCAGTTTGGTGTAGTGGTTAGGAGTGCGGACTCTAATCTGGGAGAGCCGGGTTTGATTCCCCACTCCTCCACATGCAGCTACTGGTGTGACCTTGGGTCAGTCACAAGCTCTGGCACAGCTGTTCCTGAAAGAGCAGTTTGTGTCAGAGCTCTCTCAGCCCCACCCACCTCACAGGGTGTCTGCTGTGGGGAGGGGAAGGGAAAGGAGTTTGTAAGCTGCTCTGAGACTCCAAGTGAAGGGCGGGGTTTGTCTCAGCTCAGGAAGGATGGGGCTCAGAGCAAACTAATGTATGCAGCAGCCAAATCTCTCGCTCACAACTTTAATGCCAGTAGCTCACAAAGTAGAATTTTACTCACAAGACTCCACAGCTTAGAGGGAGCACTGCCTACTGCCTGATCCATTTCAACTGGAGATGCTGGAGATTGAACCTGGGACCTTCTGCATGCCAAGCAGATGCTCTACCACTGAAGCCATGGCACAACAACTGCTTCCCTTTAGTGTGGGGAGCTAGTCTTTGGAACTTCTTAAAACACTTTCCCCCTTCTTTCTTTCTTTCTCTATTTCTGCTTTCCCCTTTGGGAAAGGGATGAGGGGAACAGGAAGGCATCCATGTGAACTGCAGCCACCCCTGGGAACTTCACGGATCCAGACCCAGAGTTTTCAGGCAGTCTTGCGTCCCGGCACGTTTCTATTTTAGACACTGAGCCCTGCCTGAATCACAATGTGAAACGGCAGGCAAGAGCTTTTAGGAAATCACACTGTTTCCCCCTCTTTTTAGGAATTCACTGTCTGATTGGGCAAAAGACAGGAAAGGCCATAAGGCATATCCAGAGAACCCGGCTCGTTTACAAGACGCCTGGAGAGTTCTCACGTACCTGGAGAATGGCCGGGAGAGCTAGCTCGGGAAAACCAATCACGTAAGCTTGGGTGTGGAGATACTCCAGGGTGAGGTCATACAGCTGCTCAATAAGGCCATCCTGTTGGGAAATGTACAAAGGAGTGAAATTAATGCCCTCGTTTACAACCTCCTGACTCATGTGACGGGGGGGGGAGTTACTTCAACGTGTGTGCATGTGTGAACCCCCACGTTCAACAGCAGTCGCTAAAAAAGAAAAACCAGCCAACTGATGCAAAAATTGCTTCCACTCGAAACAGTTTACAACACCACCTCTCCGCGTCTCCAGTCATTTTTAATTTTACGTTTTGATCTAAATTACTATGTATTATAAGCGTTAAGGGGGCGGCATTCATTTCCCCAACCACTGGTACTTTTACTTCTCCTTCCAGGAGGGGGGGGGGGG
>NW_015166420.1:384401-395391 GCF_001447785.1 Gekko japonicus
CATATAAAAACCTGAAGGTTTTTTTCTGGTGCATTTAGAGCACAAAAGAGATGGTCTTTCATTGCTGCTTGTACTGGGCACAGCATTTACAGTTCTACTGCCTTGCTACATGGATGTCCCATGTGGCCATCATGAGTAACAGTCCTTGACAGACCACAAAGTTGTCCAACCTCCTTTCTTTAAAAAGATGGTTTTTAAACCATCTTTGTTGGGGTTCATCTACGTGGTCTCATTATTTTATCAACCACATACACAAATGCCACCGGTTTCTTTCTCAAATAAAAAGCGCTAAATGCTACAGCCTTTTCTTGTAGGAAAGAGCCAGCGTTAGAGTGTCAGAATGAAGGGACTTAGGAACAACTGTCCATTTATCCTTGAAGCTCAATGGGTAACTCTGGGCCACTGACTCACTCTCTAAGCCTAACCTTCCTCACAGGGTTGTTGTGAGTACAAAACACAAGGAGAGCCTTGCCCTGACCTGAATAGCCCAGGAAAGCCCGATCCTGGAAGTTAAACAGGGCTGATCTTGGCAAGCACTTGGAAGGGAGACCTCCAAGGAATACCAGGGCTGAGACACAGAAGCAGGCAATCAAGCCAGCTCTCTGAAACGTTGAACGTCACCATGACTTCCAGGCATGCAAGCACAAACACACACACACACAGAGAAAACCCCCCACAAAAATACAAGGAGAGACTTGAAGAAAGAGTGGGATAAAAATCAGATAGGGAAGGTGCCCCAGCCCTTGATCATGTGTTTGTCTTTTCCGGCATCCTTTCTAAGAAGCAGGAAATTAAGTTCAGGGAGGGAGCTGTGTTGATCTCGATGAGGATCCCCACCCTTCTGAGAAGAGGTGAGCGAGCCCTCTGATCCAGCCACCGTTTCCCCCCGACAGCCCTTTTACAACGAGATGCGTCCGTCCATACGATGCCAACGGCCAATCATGCAGCCCACGCCTGACTTAATTAATTACTCAACTTAATTACTTCTGGCAACACTTAATTGCACAGTTAATTAGTTATGTGACCCGGGATACAGCATGATCAGACCTTGCAGAACGGCTTCCTGCTTCTGTGCTCCTCTTAAACACGACCCTCTCCGCTTGTGCTCTGCTAAGGCTACGTCCGAGTGCGAGCCAGCTTCGGAAACGTCTCTCCCCAAACTTCGGGTTATGCAATTCAACTTTTCAAGCCACAATTTCTGCTTGAGGAAAATGCTCCCGGCGGGACTGGCTACAGGTCTAGAGGGACACTGGGCGAGACGACCTTCAGCGACCCCTGTCCTCTCAATGTTGTCCATGCAAACACAGTACACAAAGTTGTGCACGCACACACGTTTTCCCCTTCATTCTCTTCTAAGCCCGCTGCTGCATGGTAGTAGGTCAGGGTGGTGGGTCCGATGCCCACGGAAGCTGCCCAGTAACGCCAACCCCTGACTTGCCTCACCTCAAGGCCTACCCCACCACCACCAGTGTTTTTCTCATGTCTGGATCACAGTCCCCTTACCCGGAAGGACTTCTCCTGCAAGTTGGCATTGGAGAGCTTCAAGATGACCGCAAAGTTAATGGGTTTGGAACTCATGCGGCCCGGTTTCTTGTTGAAGTCCACCTGCTGGAAAATCTGCAAGGAAAGGACATGGTTACCTCTTGGTATGTGTGCAACCCCATCACCGCGCATGATTTTTTACAGACTGCTGCAAGCAGGAAGAACTGAGGTCCCTCGTCCCCAGACTTACAGTCCAAAATAAACAAAAGGGAGAGAGAAGGATAAGAATGGGGTACGTGAGAGCGAGAAAACAGCTGAGCAAACGAAACAAAAAAGGGGTCGCAGCAAGGCAGACTGATGCAGCCTCATCAGTCCAATGGCAATATTTCCTGGCACGTACGCGGCAACTTGCATTCCCTACCTTGGGTAATCTACAGGTTGAGAGCCAGTTAGGAGCGCGGACTCTAATCGGGGAGAGCGGGTTTGATTCCCCACTCCTCCACATGCAGCTGCTGGGTGACCTTGGGTCAGTCACAAGTTCTTTCAGAGCTGTTCTCACAGGAGCAGTTCTCTAGAGAGCTCTCTCAGCCTCTCCTACCTCACAGGGTGTCTGTTGTGGGGAGGGGAGGGGAAAGGAGACTGTAAGCCCTTCCCCCTCCTTCCCCCCTCCCCTTCCATCTCTGCATGGTACTAAGACCAGGACAATGTGGCTGAAAGATGTCACAGAGAACACACCCCTCCAAGCTAAACTTCTGAAGAAGTCAGAGATGGCCTGCCCATCAGAAGCATGACAGCTCTGCAGTGTGCCACTTGGGAGACTATTTTTTGGTTTACTTATACCACACTTTCCTCTCTAACAGGGACCACGGGTGGCTTTACAGCATCACTCACTTCTGCTCCAGCTTATCCTTGCAGCTGCAACCCTGTGAGGCGCATTAGGTGAAGAGAGTGTGATCGGATTAAGGTGACCCACCACAGCAGAGTGGGGATTCGAACCTTGGGTCTCCCAGTCCCAGATCCTAGCGCAGCACTCTAACCACCACACCACAGATGTTCAAACTCTGCCCCCCCCCTCGGCAAAGCTAAGGCATGTCTGGGTGTGATCGACATCTGGATGGGAGATCCCCTGGAAAGCCCCTCTGTGGGTTCCCCTCACAGAAAAAAAAGGGTGGATTTCAAATAAACCAAATGGCTTCCAGGCTTCTCCAACATGACAGTAAAAGCTCAGGCAGGTACCAGAGAGTCACACAATCCACAGTTACCTTCATAACCACCCTGGGAAATTTTGAAAGCGCGCAAAGTTTCCCAAAAAGCAACCCTGGTAAGGTTTGTAGCCAAGAAGAAGAGAAGAGGTTTGGATTTATACCCCGCCCTTCACTACCCGAAGGAGTCTCGGAGAGGCTTACAATCTCCTTTCCCTTCCCCTCCCCACAACAGACACCCTGTGAGGTAGGTGGGGCCGAGGGAGCTCTCTTGAGAACTGTCCTTGAGAGAACAGCTCCGAGAGAACTTGTGACTGACCCAAGGTCACACAAGCAGCAGCATGTGGAGGAGTGGGGAATCAAACCCGGCTCTCCCAGGTTAGAGTCTGTGCTCTTAACCACTACACCCAACTGGCTATTCAAGAAAGGTGTTCAAGCTCAAATCTGAACCAAACAGGTTGGCCTGTACACAAAAGTGATACCTTAAGCACTTCTTCAGACCCTTCGATGGCCTCCCATCTGGTGGAGGGGTCTCTACATCAGGAAGGTTTATACTGCAATAAAAGTGTGCCTTTAAAATCCCTCAAGACACCTCTTTTATTTTCACTGCAACAGATCAACACCGCTGCCCCTCTGGGATTGTTATTTTTAAAAAAACAAAACAAAAACCCTTTAAACAATTAATTCCACCAGCCACGTGTTTGAAACGCCGCATGGCACCAAGAGAAGGGGGTCAGTAGTCACATGGCTACTAGTCACGATGGATATCCTTTCCCTTCAGTATCAATTCAGGTGGGCAGCCGTGTTGGTCCGAAGCAACGGAACAAAGTTTGAGTCCGGTGGCACCTTTAAGACCAGCAAAGTTTAATTCTGGGGATACGTTTTTGTGTGGCACGCACACTTCTGACGAAGAGTGCATGCCAACACGGAAGCTTGTTCCCAGAATTAAAACTCTGTCCGTCTTAAAGGTGCCACCGGACTCAAACTTTGTTCTTCCGTACCAAAGGCCTCTTTATGTCAGTTGCCGGGGACCACAGGCGGAAAGATGCTGTTGGACTCATCCTGCTTGTGGGCTTCCAAGAGGGAACTGGTCAGCCACTACGTGAACAAGAGTGCTGGACCGGATGGGCCCTTGGTCTGATGGCTCGTCTTACGTCCTTAAGGGAGTCTGGTTCAAGAAATGAGCCCAAACTCTCCTTGGACTTGCAGACCTATCTGCCTGGTTCGCCACCGGCTGCGTGGCACCAGCAGGGGAAACATTAAAGGTAAAGGTTTCCCTTGCTCGAAAGCCAGTCGAATCCGACTCTAGGATTGCGGTGCTCATCTCCGTTACCAAGCCGAAGAGCCAGCGCTGTCCAAAGACGTTTCCGTGGTCATGTGGCCGGCATGACTAAACACCAAGGCGCATGGAACGCTGTTACCTTCCCACCGAAGGGGTACCTTATTTATCTACTTGCAATTTCTTGCTTTCGAACTGCTAGGTTGGCAGGAGCTGGAACTAGAGATGGGAGCTCACTCCGTCATGCGGCACCTGGGTCTCGAACTGCTGAACATTAGTGGGCTGCAATTCCTCAGTCTTTGAGAACCGTCGTTCCTCCCTTCTCCGTGTCCTGAGGCCACTAGGGAGGCTCAGCGGGGCAGGTCCCCCGCATCCATCAGTGACGAGAGGCTTCGGCCATTTAAAGTGTCAGTTGTGTGTGCAATTTGGGGAGGGGGAGCCTCTCCGAGCAACACAGGGTTAACCTCCTTTCTCTTCCCACAATCCCCAGGGGGGGAAAGGAGATGATTTTAAATTGGCATGCCAGCATTCTCCTCCACGGGGCGGGGGGTGGAGGATGGACGGACGTTTCCACCTTGTTTACCCACATTTGCCTTCCAGCGCTGGAGCCGAACGCAGCTCCTCTCGCCGGAACCAATGCCTGTCACCCCGGCGAAAATTAAGTAATAATAACTGAAAGGCAGAAACGCGACGGAGATGGCAGCAGCGAATCAGAATCCAAACGCCTTCGCCCCTCTCCAGGTTGGCCCACCGCTACTCCTACCTCGACCCACCAACCATGCCGGTTCTAACTTCCGACACGCACCCCGCCCTTCTCCAAAGAGGAGAAGGAGCCGGGGGCAAGTGCTCGGTGCGCCAGAGCAGCAGAAGTTGCTGTCAAGGCACATCACAGAGTCAGCTCTCATTTCCAGTGGCAGGGGCTTGGGGAATTCTGGCGCCTGGAGGGACCGCGCGAGACATTCACGTTGTCATCGCGGTGGTGACAAGGGCAGGGGGAAAGGAAGGGGGAGGGAAGGAAAGAAACTGAGGAGGGTTATTTTCTTTCGACTGCACAAGGTGGGGACGGCAGAGGGAGGAGGTAGAAGAAGAAGAGGAGAATAAAAGATTGGATTTGTACCCCACCCTTCACTTGGAGTCTCAGAGCGGCTTACAGACTCCTTTCCCTTCCCCTCCCCACAACAGACACCCTGTGAGGTAGGCGGGGCTGAGAGAGCTCTTTCCAGAACTGTCCTTGAGAGAACAGCTCCGAGAGAACTTGTGACTGACCCAAGGTCACACAAGCAGCTGCATGTGGAGTGGGGGCTCAAACCCAGTTCTCCCAGATTAGTGTCCGCACACTTAACCATTACACCAAGCTGGCTCTCAGGGAGCAGACACTGTGTTTGCCAGACAAGCTGACAGGACCGAAAGGAGTGGAGAAATAAGTCTGAATTACAGATTCAAGGTTTGGAAGAAAAGTAAAGTTGCAATTATAACACAACGGGAACAAGGAACTGGGAACCAACTTCGGCCTCCTGCTGACCGGTATTCTCAAACCGGCAATGGCTCTCTGGAGTCTCAGGCAGAGGTCTTTCACATCACCTACAGTCTGGTCCTTTTAACCAGAGATGCCAGGAATTGAACTTAGGACCTTCTGCGTGCAAAGCGGAGGCTCTTCCACTGAGCCTCAGCCCCTCTGGCTAGCTTGAAGGGCCTAACTCGGATCCTCCAGGCTCAAAGGAGTCTGTTAAGTGCCAGGAACCAGAATGGGAAAACAGAAGTTTCTAATTCCTAGGAGGCTAGGCTCATTTGACCTGCAGCGCTTCGCAAACATTTTATAATGTGCGTCATTGGACATTTTATTCTAATTGTCTTGTCATTAGCATCTTGCATCAGGGCTGCATTGGGGGGGGATATTTACATTTGTGTGCGTGTGCGTGCCCATGCCTGGAAGTCATGGCGACCTCTGACGACTCCGACTGGGGCACGGAGGACATTCAGAGAAGTGGCCTGATCTCCCATCTCCATCAGAGCTGCATTTTGTACATAAGAACATCAGAGAAGCCACTGTTGGATCAGGCCAATGGCCCATCCAGTCCAACACTCTGGGTCACACAGTGGCCAAAAATACCAGGTGCCATCGGGAGGTCCAGCAGTGGGGCCAGGACACTAGAAGCCCTCCCACTGTTGACCCCCCCCAAGCACCAAGATGACAGAGCATCACTTGCCCCAGAGTCCCTATCTATACCTTGTGGCTAATAGCCACTGATGGACCTCTGCTCCATATGCTTATCTAATTCCCTTTTGAAGCCGTCCATGCTTGTAGCTGCCACCACTTCCTGTGGCAGTGAATTCCCCGTGTTAATCACTCTTTGGGCGAAGAAGTAAAATGAACACCCAGGCAAGCACCAAAAAGGTGCAGACCTACCTAACTTTAACAAAGCACCCAGCCTTACATTCCCACCAGACCATGCGAGGAGATAAATTTAAAGGTAGACCAAACACTGGGGACTTCCTAGAAGACCTTTGGAAGTTCAGCAACAGAAGAGTGGAGTTATTTAGCTAATAGCCCAAAAATATTTTAAAAGCTTCTGGCTTATTTTCCCCCCCTTTTCTTAAACATGCCTTTCTATAAAAGGACCCAAACGGAGTACTGCAACTGCAAAACGGGCTTCCAAAGGGCGAGGTGTCTGTCGCATGCCTCAACACCATCGGATGCGGTCAGAGGCGGAAGCCAGGGGAGGAAGCCATGCGTGAACCACGGGACCGGTTGGCCCGATAAATGCGGCTTGCCACGAGAGAGGAACTGGGGCCGCTGTTATCTGCCGGAGGTTGAGGAAAGAAACCCAGCAAGAGCGGGTGTGCGTGTGCGTGTGTGTGTGGGGGAGTGACGCTCTATCGCAAAAAAAAACTGGCAGAGCCTCAGAAGAGCAAACAGAGGGAGAGGAAGGAAACAGACGCATGAGGGGGGACAGCCAAGAAACCGCAAGGGCCCGGGAGAGACGGAGAGGCCTCGCTGGCTGCTACGGGCCGAAAGGATGTGGTTTACGAAAGGGACGTGTTGCAACGACATGAAAAAAAAAAACCCACAGGAGTCTTTCGCATCCTCACGATTAGCAATGCACCAAGGCGGCTTGGCTAATTCCCAGGCATGGCCGGGTGCCCCTTCCTCCGACTGCCACCCCACCCCACCCCCCAAACTGCTGAATACAGCTTCAGGGGATGGGAAGGTGGCCCCTGGTCAGAAAAGAAAGCAGGCCACACAGACACACAAGCACCAGAAAATGTGAACATCTCTACAAGAAGAGGGGCAGAGTCAGTGTTCCCTCTAAGCTGAGTTAGTGTGAGGTAGTGCACAGTTTTTTAGCCCTCCGGCGCACACATTTCTGTCTCCGCTCGGGAAGGATGGGGCTCCAGAGCAAACTAATTCATGCAGCAGCCCAGTCGCTCGCTCACAACTTTCATGCCGGGAGCTCACAAAGTAGAATTTTTGCTCACAAGACTCCGCAGCTTAGAGGGAGCACTGGACAGAGTCCAAGCTTGATGAGAAGTCACAAATTCTGACGCCAGAAACTCTTGTCCCCATTTCAAAACATGGGGCAGTGGGCGGGGGATACCCTATATAAAAAGTCCAGAGGGAAGGCATCTAAAGGGGACAAGGGGACAGTTTCGTGATGGCATCTTGGCACACGAAGGACGCACTCCGAGTCCAACCCTTCTCATCTCCGGGAACCGAGACAGATCTTTCTCTGACCAAGACCCTCAAGAACTGCTGCTAGCCTGAACAGACAGCATGGAGCTATACACAGAACCTGTTCAAGGAGAACCCAGTCCTCCATATCCCAAACACGATTTGCCTCTACTGGGTAACTCAAGGACAGCGATCTGAGTTCCGTCACAGCCTAAAAATTATTTAACAGGCTGGCGCATGTTCTTGCTCTCCTCCACATGAAGACATGAAGCTGCCTTCTACTGAATCAGACCCTGGGTCTATCAAGGTCAGTCTTGTCTACTCAGACGGGCAGCGGCTCTCCAGCGTCTCAGGCAGAGGTCTTTCCCATCACCTACTGCCAGATCTTTTAACTGGAGATGCCGGGGATTGAACCTGGGACCTTCTGCATGCCAAGCAGGTGCCCTACCACTGAGCCACGGCCTTCCCCTAAATCTGCTGTTTGTGTGGACCGACTCCACCTTCCTTTCTTCTGGGTGTCATCTGGCAAGATGCACAAACTGAACTTCCATCGAGAATACAAGGTGGTGGGGGGGAAATGCCATTAAGTCACAGACGAGGAGGAGGAGGAGGAGGCCGTGGTGCAGAGGTGCACCATAAAGGTGACTGTGTGTGGGAAGCGTCATCAAGTTGCTTCCAAATGTCCTCTCATCAACAGCCTTGCACAGGCCTTGAAAACAGAGGGCCCTTGTGGCTTCCTCGACGGAGTCCAACCATCTCCTGATGGATCTTCCTCTTTTCTTGCTGCCTTCAACTTTTCCTAGCATTATTGTCTTCTCTACTGAGTCATGTCTTCTTGTAATGTGACCAAAGTAAAAGGTAAAGGTTCCCTTTCTCGAAAGCCAGTCGAATCAGACTCTAGGGTCGCGGTGCTCATTTCCGTTTCAAAGCCGAAGAGCCAGCGCTGTCCGAAGACGTTTCTGTGGTCATGGCGCCAGCTTGACTAATCACCAAGGCGCACAGAACGCTGTTACCTTCCCACCGAAGTGGTACCTGTTTATCTACTTGCAGTTTCTTGCTTTCGAACTGCTAGGTTGGCAGGAGTTGGAACTAGAGACGGGAGCTCACTCCATCATACGGCACTCGGGTCTCGAACTGCTGAACTACCGACCTTCCACAGCCTGCAGTTCAGCGTCTTAACCACTTGAGCCACCGCAGCTCAAAGTACAGGAAGCAATTTTTCTCCATGCCAGTTTGGCTAGGGAACCTGGAGGTTTTTTTGTCATCTTCTGGGCATGGAAGAGGGGTCTCTGGGGGCGTGAGGGGGGAGGTATTTGTGAATTTCCTGCACAGTGCAGGGGGTTGGACTAGATGACCCTGGAGGTGCCTTCCAACTCAATGATTCCGTTCTACGAACACCCTCGGTTTAGTCATTTCACCTTCTAGGGAGCAGGCAGGCTTGATTTGATCTAGAGCCCTCTGATTTGTCTTTGTGGCACTCAGAGGTAAACCTAAAACCCTCGATGACTTTTAAAAACCTTACTTGATTTTGGGTTGTTGTTTTTTTTTGCAATTCCGCTGTTTTTTTAAACTGGCATTAGAGATCATTACTGACTAACTAGGTTCGACTCCAGTCGCACCTTAGAGGCCAAAAAGATTTTGGGGGTATAAGCTTTCAAGAGCCAAAGCTCCCTTCGTCAGATACGTTTGACTCTCGAAATCATGGTTGACTTCTGGCGGCCCCTACGGGGGGCTTGGATGTTCTTCAGAGAGATGGCTTGCTCAGCCTGCCTCTACGTCCCACCTCTGGTATTCCTTGAAGGGTCTCCCTTCCCAGTACTTGCAGAGTCGGCCCTGCTCGGCTTCTGAGATCTGACGAGATCGGGCTTGCCTGGGCTACACAGGTCAGGGCTTACCCCAGAAATCTTGCTGGTCTCGTAAGGTGTGACTGGACTCAAAACTAGCTGCTCTACTGTAGACCAACATGGCTACCCTCTGAAACTGTTAATTTACTAGAGGACAGCATTTATGAGAGTCCAGGGGCACCTTTTAAGACCAACAAAGCTTTATTCAAGACATTAGCTTTCAAGTGCATGCACACTTCTTCAGATCCAATGAAACGGAAATTACCAGTCCACACATGTAGGTAGAGGGTGAGCAGTAAATCAGCATATTGCACAATGAAGACGTTAAACAGGTTCAAGGACCAAACAGGAATAACGAGCTTCGTTTATATGGTTACCATTTGTTTGGGCTTAATTCTGGAGGAAAACACAGCGAAGGAAATAACTGTGTCAACACTGGAGATTGAAGGGCAGACGTATCCTTAACTGCGGAATGCTGAGAGTAATTAACTGAGACTGAATGCTGACTAAATAGCTGAGGTCCAACGCATGCACTCAAGGAGCAGGCCGGCCGGCCACCGCCCTCTCGGAACAATTCAATGTTCTGGCTCTGACTCCTGACAGAGAGCCACTGACACCTCTTTGTGTCAGATATGAGTGAACATTTAGACCAGGAGTGGCCAAACTTGCTTCATGTAAGAGCCTCATGGAATAAACATCAGATGTTTGAGAGCCGCAAGACCTGAACAAATATTACACACATTTTTATATTCAAAATTAGGCACATTTGCTTTTATTAATATTAAATTGATAACTTTAGATGGGGAGGGAAGGGAGAAAGAGAGAGAGAAAGAATGGTGGAAAGAAAGTGGAAAGAAAGCAAACAGATGGGGGAGGGAGGGAGAGGTGGAAATAAAGCAACTTTAACGTTAAATGTGTCCTCCAAGCCCTGCCCATGCTGGCTAGCTTGGCTTGGAGAAGGGATTTAAAGAGACAAATGCCTTCTTTAAGCCCGCTTTGGGGGGGGGGCTTTGAGAATGCATTTAAAGTTCAAGTTGCATTCGGTCTCTGCACTGGCTGGGGAAGGGAAGACCAATTGGGGAGGCATGCCCCCTTTGCTTCCCCAGACACTTTAGTGGGAGCCACACAATATGTGTGAAACAGCTGCACGTGGCTCCCGAGCCACAGTTTGGCCACCCCTGATTTAGACCACCCATTAATACAGAGACACAGCAGAATTGCTCACCCTCAACAAAGGATGCCTGTTGCATCTTGAGTTCCTGATCTGGAGCAGACTCCCTCCAGTCTGGATGCATGCTTAGAATAAACAGGGGTAACTTCCATTGAGGTAAGGCCATTCTTTCTCTCTTGCACACTAAAAGGAAATCTTTCGGGGTGGAAATCTTTTTGGGTGGAAAGACCGAAGTGCTCCTCCCATTTAAATTTGGGAGAGCAGTGTGTTGCCCCTACCTGAGGGATGGGCAATACAGGACTAGAGTATTAGGCCTGGATAGGGAAGAGACAGCTGCTGAAC
>NW_015166420.1:396078-410619 GCF_001447785.1 Gekko japonicus
GTCACCACATCTTAAAAAGGATATTATAGCTTTGGAAAAAGTGCAGAAAAGGGCAACTCGAATGATAAAAGGGTTGGAACACTTTCCCTATGAGGAACGGTTAAGGCGCTTAGGGCTCTTTAGCTTGGAGAAACGACGACTGAGGGGTGGCATGATTGAGGTTTACAAGATTATGCATGGGAAAGAGCAGGTAGAGAAAGAGGTACTTTTCTCCCTTTCTCACAATACAAGAACTCGTGGGCACTCCATGAAATTGCTAAGAGGTCGGGTTAGAATGGATAAAAGGAAGTACTTCTTCACCCAAATAGTGATTAACATATGGAATTCACTGCCACAGGAAGTGGTGGCGGCTACAAGCATGGACGGCTTCAAAAGGGAATTAGATAGGCATATGGAGCAGAGGTCCATCAGTGGCTATGAGCCACAAGGTATAGATAGGGGCTCTGGGGCAAGTGACGCTCTGTCTTCTTGGTGCTTGGGGGGGGCAACAATGGAAGGGCTTCTAATATCCTGGCCCCACTGGTGGACCTCCTGATGGCACCTGGTATTTTTGGCCACTGTGTGACAGAGTGTTGGACTAGATGGGCCTTTGGCCTGATCCAACATTGGCGTCTCTTATGTTCTTATGTTAAGCCATTCACTTTAGCCTGACCTACCTCACAGGGTTGCTGGGTGGGGGGGGGGGGGAACCAAGGGAACACATACACTGAGAAACAGCACAGCAATGCAGAACGAGAGATGCTCACCTCCAAGATGAAGGGCAGAACGGGAATGAACGTCCGAGTGTTCTCCGACAACAGGGTGAGAGCCCGAACGCAGTGCATGCGCAAGGGGTAGAAACGAGCCGTGGGCACCAGCCTTGTGGGGACAGAGAGAGCAAAACCAGAGTGATTATAAGCCTTGGATCTGAATTCTGACTCTACAGCAAAGGGCTCCACTTGCACTACACAGGAGGACGAGCTATCTGTACATCAGCCAAGCTCACAAACAAGCTGAAGCTGAGAGAGAGCAGGCACCTAAACCAGTTCCTGGCAGAGGCCAGGATCGAACCGGGGACCTTCTGGACTACGGCTTACTGTGCTTCACAGCTAGCAGTGAAAGGCAAGCAAATGCAGCGTTTTGTACTGAGATTCAGCGTCACCTGGTGATGAGACCGAAGCTGGTTCAAGTGAAGATTAAAAGGACGAGGTCGGTACGAAGGGAGGAAACGACGGAGAGAAACGGTGCCGCATGGATACTCTGGGAGGGAAATTGCTTCTACAGGTACAGCATCCATAGCTAAAGGTGACTCTCCCAGAGCCAACTGTTAAATCCATTTGCTGGCCAGAGACACAACAGCCCTGCCGTTATATGAAAAACATATGCTTGCCTGCCAAAGACAGACTACTGGGTCCAGATGACAGGCAGCAGCTCTCAGGCTGGGAAAGTTCTTTCCCCAAGACCTGGAACCTGAGACCCCATAGCTGGAGACACCAGTCGCTAAAGCTGGAACGTACCACTGAGCTAGGAACAATACCTGCAGAGCTGCAGAGAGAAGCCTGGATCTCACCAGTGTTACCTGGCTCAGCCCCAACTCCCCCTCCCTCTAAACAGCTCAGATGTTCACATGAGTTCAGGAGTTATTATCCTCCCAGAGTGACTGCGCTGGTAAAACAGTCCCAAAGAGCCAGGCAAAAGGGAAGCTATTTCCACCCCCCACGTACACAAACCCGGCTCTCAAAAATTCCCTTCCCTGCTTTCAAAACCATTTTACAACCTGATTCCCAGATCGCAGCTCCGGTTCTGAGAAGCAAACCCCACCGCACTGGCCCCCAGAAGACTGCTGAGGTCGTAAAAGCAAAAGAGGGAGCGAACAACGCTGCATCAGCCGCACCGTATAAATCACGCGGCCGCCCCCTTCGCCTATTTCCCCCCCACCCTCCCCGCCAAATAGTGAAATAATTATCATTGGATCCATTATGGAAATAAATCTACTTTCGCACCCGAGACCTGGCAACCGGCAAAGGGGGATGACGAAAACCTTCTACAGGAATTAATTGATTGGGGGATAAACCTGTTAAAAGGTATAGATTTACTGTAAACCAAGGCCATTAATTTCCAGAGAGCTTCGAGACGTGGCAGTCGGCTTAAAAACTTTCCAGCGGCTAGGGACAGTCCGGGAATGAAGTATGCGCTGGTACGCTCTGTCGCCTGCTCCGGGCGGTGGGACTGGCCGCCTTGTGAGCCAAAAAAGAAAAAAGGAAAAGTCCACTGGCTGGAATGTTCTCTAACCCGGCCATGAAGTGCTTGCTGCACTCAGAACTATATTCAAAAGGCACATGAATTCTAAAATTCAGAAGCTTCCTAGTAGAAGCTTCCTGAGAGCCAGTTTGGTGTAGTAGTGGTTAAGTGCGCAGACTCTAACATGGGAGAATCGGGTTTGATTCCCCACTCCTCCACATGCAGCCAGCCGGGTGACCTTGGGTCAGTCACAAGTTCTCTCAGAGCTGCTTTCTCAGGAGAGGTCCTCGAAAGAGCTCTCTCAGCCACACGTACCTCACAGGGTGTCTGTTGTGGGTAGAGGAAGGGAAGGAGATTGTAAGCTGCTCTGAGAGGTGGGGGTATACAATCTCCTCCCCCTTCTCCATTCATATACAATAAGGTACACTGGGGTCCCCCAACATGGTGTCTGTGGGTACGTTGGCGCCCGCCAACACCTTTCCTGGCACCAACGAATTGTTTTTAGAAACTGGGTGGGGCACTTAACCAGCAGGGTTTCTGACTGGCAACTGAAGATCTGACTGCCTGGACAGATTAAAACAATGTGGTTTCAGTTTGTAGTTGTGTCCACCACCCTGTCAGAATTCCAAAGGCGCTCATAGGCTCAAAAAGGTTGGGGACCCCTAATGTACAAAAATGCATCTCCCTATACACGCTGCTTTCTGCCCACCCACCTGGTCCCAGCAGACTAGTCCTGAGAGCCAGTTTGGTGTAGTGGTTAGGAGCGCGGACTCTAATCTGGGAGAACAGGGTTTGATTCCCCACTCCTCCACATGCAGCTGCTGGTGCGACCTTGGGTCAGTTACAAGTTGTCTCAGAGCTGTTTTCTCACGAGCATTTCTCAAAAGAGCTCTCTCAGCCCCATCTGTCTCACAGGGTGCCTGTTGTGGGGAGGGGAAGGGAAAGGAGATTGTAAGCCACTCTGAAACTCCTTCGGGTAGTGAAGGGCGAGGTTTAAATCCAATCTCTTCTCCTTCTTCTCTTGGCTAAGCTCTCCATTGTATTTTACTAGACTCTAACCACCACCCTACCTTTAAGAAGCTCAGGGCAGCATGCATCGTTCTCCCCTCCAATGTTTTAGCCTCACAACGACCCTACAAGGTAGGGTAGAGTGAGGAAAAGTGACTAGTCCAAGATCACCGAGTGACCTCAGTGGCTGAATTGGGATTTGAACCCAGATCTACCCTGTCCTAGGACAACACTAAATACGACACCACACTGACCCACTCAAAACATGCTTGCAGCTAGTAAAATGGCCACTGCTTCCCTATCAACAGTGAGTCTTAGCCTGTAGATAGCTCCTTAGATTTATGCAAATTAAGTACCTCACCCACGTCACCTGAATAATTTTTGCAACAACCCTGTAATGCAGGTCAATACGATTTGTTCCCTCACCTGGGAGATGGAGAATAAGGACTTCCCGAAGGCCACCTAGTTAGTGAGGCCATGGTAGAGGTAAGATCTGAATTCACAAGAAAGACCTACCTGAGGGACCGCCTTTCCCCATATAGACCCCAGAGAGCGCTACGGTCTGGGGCCCAACACCGATTGACTATTCCGGGCCCCAAGGATGTAAGGTTCACCAGTACCAGGACCAGAGCTTTTTCTGCGGCGGCTCCTTACTTGTGGAACGAGCGCTCTCCTGGAGATCAGGGCCCTGCGGGACCTTTTACAGTTCCGCAGGGCCTGTAAGACGGAGCTCTTCCGCCAGGCCTTTCAATAGGAGCTGCCACTACTGTTACCACCAACGATCCTAGTGAATGCTTGGATCCTAAGTCTAACCCAGACATATTGCCGGGTCCATCGGCGCGAGGGATGACGATTAGAAGAAAAACGCAGAGTGAGAGCCGGAATGCACGCCCTCTAATTTTTAGTACTGTATGCACTTTACTGTTAATCGTTAATTATGTTTGAATTGAGTATGTTTTATGTGATTTTATAATACTTGGTACCGCCTTGTTAGCCACCCTGAGCCTGCTCGCAGGATGGGCGGGGTATAAATATAATAAATAAATAAATAAATAAATAAGAGATGGAGACTGCCTACAGACGATCCCCTGGGTGCTAGGTTAGCGTAAAAGCTGAGTGGATGACCTGCGACCCAGGCAGTCATGGGTTCAAACTTCACCCCAGGCTTCCGAAGGATGCGTTCGCTCAGCTTCAATTCCCCCACTGGGAATAAAAACACTGGCCTACTTTTCACTGTGAAATTATTTAGGCTCTGCTTTTCTCCCCACTGGAGACCCAAAGCAACTTATCAGACTGTACCCTCTCCCTCCACCTTATCTTGGCAACAACAGGTCCCTGAAGTAGACTGTAACAGGCCCGAAGTCAACATATGGGCTTCCTCCACAACAGAGCGGGGATTCAAACCTGGTTACTCCAGGGCCTCGTTCATCACTCTAACCACTACGCCACGCTGGCCAATGCTAAGTATTGTTATCATCAGCCCGTGCTCTGTTCTGTGGCCTATTTAGCCCCAAAGCGAGCCAGCCCCATGACACACACAGCACTGCCTGGCCACCAAGGATGGGAAGACAGCAGGGTGTGGCGAGGCGAGGAAGTCGCCACAGCTTTTTACAATAAATCTTTTAATGACGGGATTATTTTTTATTAGCTCCTCATCCGTCACTGGCAGGGAAGGCCAGATGCGGCCCTAAAGGCTTTGGCTGGGACCGTACTGAAGTCGAACAAGGGCAAGGATTACCACAGAACGGCCCCCTCTCCCGCTCCAGAAGAGCCGCGCATCTCCCCCAATGCGGTTCTCCAGGAAGAGGAAACGAGAGTGTCGTGGTCAAAGAACCAAGGCCCACCAAAGACCTCACTGGGCAAGCAACCCTTCACTTACTCCCCTCACCCTAGCCTAATTCATGAGGTTTTATGATAATTAGCAGAAACGTTATTGAAACAATGGAAAAAATAAACTTGCAGGCCCACACGGCACTACAAAATGAGGTTCCTAGGGTGCAGGATCCTCCCCGCCTCCTCCTGTTACCTGCCGCCACTCCAGCAGCCAAGAGGAGGCAACAACAAAAATATCATTTGTCAGGTGACGGTGTGACATCACTGCAGGAGGGAACCTGGAAGTGACATCAGTCCACTGCAGGAATCGGCGGAAACTCTATAGTTTTGTCATAAAGTTTCCAGCAATGCCTAGAATGGACTGACGTCGCTTGACAGCACTCCTGATGTCCCATTGCCACCTCATCCCCATACTCCCATGTCATACGTGAACATGGGACCAGAAGTGAAGGGTCAAATCCCAACTCTGACTAATCAAATCACACCTCAGGGGGAGCCTGGGATGAGTCTTTCACAAATCCGCCTCACAAACAAGAATTCTGTGGGGAAAGTAGTGCTCGGAGGCTGCAGTGAAGGAGGGGAAAGAATGTGGCGGTGGCCTGAGAGGGTTTTGAAAGCTCACCCCACCCCATGACAGGTATCTTGGAGCCAGTGTGTCAGGAAATGTACCACACAAATACAAAAATTACCACAGAAAAGGGGGTGTGGGGAACCGGCAGCGCTCTCATTCACTGGGTGAGGCGACTCTCCTCAGCACCAGCTCTCCTTACCAACATTTCACAGATGAAAATAAGGACATATTTGCTACACCTCAATTATGATATTTAGGATCACTGTCAGAGAACCCCAACACACACACACACACACACACAATTACACCTTGCTGAAGTCTACTCCACCAGCTTTGCTGTATTAACATACCCTTAACAGCTTAACATACTCTTAACAGCTGAGAGTCAGTTTGGTGTAGTAGAGCCAGCTTAACATACCCTTAACAGCTGAGAGCCAGTTTGGTGTAGTGGTTAAGTGCGCGGACTCTAGTCTGGGAGAACCGGGTTTGATTCCCCACTTCCCCACTTGCACCTGCTGGATGACCTTGGGCAAGCCGTAGCTCTGGCACAGCTGTCCTTGAAAAAGAGCAGTTTCTGTCAGAGTTCTCAAATAAGGACATATTTGCTACACCTCAATTATGATATCTAGGATCTCTGTCAGAGAACCCCCAACACACACACACTATTACACCTTGCTGAAGTCTCTACTCCACCAGCTTTGCTGTATTAATATACCCTTAACAGCTTGTGGTGTAGTGGTCAAGATGTCAGATTAGTATCTGGGAGACCCAAGTTTGAATCCCAGAATGGTCCATGGAACCTTGCTGGGTGACAATGAGCCAGTAATACTCTCTCAGCCTAAACTACCTTGCTGGGTTGTTGTGAGGATAAACTGCCTTCTACTGAATCAGACCCTTGGTCCATCAATGTCAGTATTGTCTACTCAGACTGGCAGCGGCCGTCAAAGGTCTTTCCCATCACCTCTTACTTTTGTTTTTATCAGCGATACAGGGATTGAACCTGGGACCTTCTGCATGCCAAGCAGATGCTTCACCACTGAGCCACAGACAGGTGGGGTACAAATGAATTAAATAAATTATCCTGCCCGGATTTAAATAACAAGAGGAAGTTTGTTCTTTGGTTAAAGAACCACCTAAAACTGCCCTCCCACACGTTCTCAACAGCTCAGAACACCTTGCCGCAGTTGTGCATACATGGTGCTTTGGCATCCGTGTGCCCACATGTACTGCTGGAGACTCTGGGGAAGGAACTAAACCCTGAAGAACAACACTAGCCAGTCGCACTAAAACATTTTAACCCGGCTTTCCCCCACACAGCAAAAACGGGGACAGCGATTTACCAGAGAGAAAACCGGGCTGTCGCTGGAAAACAGTGGCGGGAAAACGCCTCAGCCGCCGCTCTGCTATACATTTTGTTCTCGGCAAAGCAATTCCTGAGCAACAGCCGCCAAAATCCAATCTGGCAGCCGAGCGCGACATCCTGAACCCTGCGAGACCACTCCATCAACCCCATAATCTCCGCCAAACCGTGCAAAATTAAGGCCAGCTGGGGCCGCTCCATTTTCCTGTAACATCGTTCCTCATTTCCCCTTCCCGCCCCCCACCATTACGCTCTTAACGGGGAGGGTCTGTTTCCCCCTAGGTGCACAGGACGGTGAGAATCCGGAGGAAGCACGTGAAAGGAGCCAATTCTGGCAACCCCTGGGCCGCTAGTTATCTTGTTTAAACACATTTCAAATTCCGCCCTAGTCCCTGCCTGAAGCAATAAACCTCTAGCAGATGACAAACCCCCCCCAACCATGTTCCAAGACAGTTGAGAAGTAAGAATGGAAGTCCCCCCCCCACCCCCAATCCCTTTACTCCCTCTGGTTTCTCGCTTCCGCTCCTCTATCGTTTCTCTAGGGCAAAGCTCCACCTTGTGGATGAAAGTTAGAAGGAGAAAATATATATATATACACTACGGGTTTCTCTCCTACCACGATCTCAAGAGGATCATAAAACACACTCCTAGGGGCATCCATCTAAAATGAGTCATCTGGGGATTCCAATTTAAAGTCAACAACTTCCAGGGCAGAAGCAAGAACAGCAGACAGTGCCAGATGCAGGGAGTCAGGTTCGAATCCCCACTGAATTCTGAAGCTCTGTGGGTCACTCCGTATCTCCCATTCCCCTGGGCTTTTGTGAGGATAAAAACTCCTCGGTGGAAGAAAAGAATAATAAATTAGATATGGGGCACAGTGGCCTAAAGAGACATTGGAGTATTGGTTTTTTATTGTTTCATTAATTACTCAGCATAAACCGGCAATAATGTTCATTATTATCTAAATGCCCACAAAAACAAGGCATGATTTAATATCAAAATACAGAATTCAGTCAAGAGTTACAAAACTCTATCATCAGCAGCCTATGTACATATTTTTTAATTCTGTTGTGGGTATGACCTGCCTTTCTCTTGCTATGGAACTCAGAGCGGTGAACCTAAAGACTTGGATCCTGTGGCATGTGAACTGAGCTGGGCTATATAAACAGCAGTTTCCCCATGGGTCAGTGGAATTATTAGGAAGGGGATTGAAAACAAATCAGCCAGTATCATCATGCCCCTGTATAAATCAGTGGTACGGCCTCATTTGGAATACTGTGTACAGTTCTGCTCACCGCACCTCAAAAAAGATATTACGACATTGTAAAAAATGCAGAAAAGGGCAATGAAAATGATTAAGGGGATGGAACCCCTTCCCTGTGAAGAAAGGTTAAAGAAGTTAGGGCTCTTTAGCTTGGAGAAACAACTGAGGGGTGACATGATAGAGGTTTACAGAATTATGTATGGGATAGAGAAGTTGGAGAAAGAAGTACTTTTCTCCCTTTCTCACAATACAAGAGCTGGCAAGATTATTCTCAAAATGATACTTGCAATAAAAAAGGTAAAGGTTTCCCTTGCTCGAAAGCCAGTCGATCCAACTCTAGGGGGCGGTGCTCATCTCCGTTTCCAAGCCGAAGAGCCAGCGCTGTCTGAAGACATTTCCGTGGTCATGTGGCCAGCATGACTAAACGCCACCCCGGCCCCGATACTTGCAACAGTGGGCTTAAATTATGGGCGAAAAGGTATTGGCTGGATATTAGGAAATTTTGTTTTACAGTAAGAGTAGTTCATCAGTGGAACTGGCTGCGTAGGGAGGTGGTGAGCTCCCCCTCACAGGTAGTCTTCAAGCAGTGGCTGGATGAACACTTGCCAGGGATGCTTTAGCCCAGTGGTGGCGAACCTATGGCACGGGTGCCAGAGGTGGCACTCAGAGCCCTCTCTGTGGGCACCACGCGTGCCATCGCCCCAGCCAGGCCCAGACCATCATTAAAGTGTTGAATTCTCTGCCAAATAATTTAAAGTAAATGTAAGCATTTGGGATTGCTTTCCTTACTTTGTTTGGATCATCTTAAGTTAATGTATGAGTTGTTTTTTCTGAAGTAAAACCTCAGTATTCAGGTTAAATTGCCGTGTTGGCACTTTGCAATAAATAAGTGGGTTTTGGGTCGCAGTTCGGGCATTCAGTCTCTAAAAGGTTCGCCATCATTGCTTTAGCCTGTTCCTGCATTGAGCAGGGGGTTGGACTAGATGACCACTATGGCACCTTCCAACTCTATTATTCTATTATTCCTATTTACGTCCTCATAAACTTCATCCTAGACATGCCATTCTGAATAATGGTGTTTGCCGCAATGTTACTGTCATGGTTGTTTATTGTAGGTGCAGAGCATCAGTGGGGCAGGAAGGAGAATAAACACACACACATGCACATCCCCAATGCTCCCTCTAAGCCGTGGAGTCTTGTGAGCAGAAATTCTACTTTGTGAGCTCCTGGCATTAACGTTGTGAGCGAGCAATTTGGCTACTGCATAAATCAGTTTGCTCTGGAGCCATCCTTCCTGAGCTAAGAGGAAAATGTTGAGCTGGAGGCTAGAAAACTGTGAGCTAGCTCACACTAACTCAGCTTAGAGGGAACACTGCGACACCACCAGATCCCATTAAGACAGCCCGACACGAAACGCTGGTCTGGATGTAACAGTCGCCAATAAATTCCACTCCCTCCTCATATTCTCCCAAAGACCAGTCGGGCTTCTCGTTCCAGAAAGCCTCCAGGCAGCTGATTTATCTGCCCGGACAGGTGGAAAACGGCTCCGACTCGTTGGCAGGACAATTAAAAGCACCGCTTAAGTGACAGGAAGACCTCTCTCCGGGGAAGAGAGAGCGAAGGGAGAAGGAGACCCGGCAGGCTCCGGAAACCACTGAAACCTGTTTATCTCCATCGACACTCGGAGCAACCTGGGAGCGCAAGCGGGGTGCCGTTCGGAAACCTAGAATCCGGACGCGGTATTAACAGGATTTCTGAAGATTTGCTGGAGTATACCGCACGCCTATTAACCACCAACGGTTTCCAATCGCGGTATCAGCTGTCGTGCATGTGTTTTCGAAATAACAAGAACTCCAGAAGTCTTCCTACGTGGAGGCAGTTTTACGCAAACGAACGGCGCATCGGCTCAACTAATCTGCTACCACCTACAGCCGTCGCCCGTTTTGCAACCGTATGTTTGCGGCAGCTTCCAATTCCCTAATCTTTATGATAAGGGACATGCGCTCAGGGGAATGAGAAAACAAGATCTGTGGGCCCTGACAGCCACTGCACAGGAGAAAAACAATATAAGGGAGCCAACAAAATCTGAGAGAGAAAGAGGCAGAAACTCAGAAGGCGTGGCTGAAAGCACAGATTAAAACCACCGTGTCCGAAGTCTAGGATTCACTCCCAAGGCAAGCCACCCTTACCTGACCAATCTAGGAGGAAATGTTTTATTTCTATACAGGATTTGCACCCTGCCTTTCCCACTGTGGAGCCAAAGCACACTTCCTTTGGATTTTGAGTAAAGTATGCATAGGCTGAGACAAGCACTATCTTAGGAGAAAGCCAGAGTGGAATACTGACTAGAGTTCCAGACTAGGAGCTGGGAAACCCAAGTTCGAATTCCCACTCTACCACAAAGATCACTGAGTGAACGTGGGCCGGTCACTGGGTGAACTTAGGCCAGTCACTGCCTGTTATGAAGGCAAAATGGAAGGGAGACTCATGTCAGGCGCCCTGAGCTCATTGGAGGAATGGTGTGATACAGAGGAGGACTTATACCCGCCCCTTCACTCGGAGTCTCAGAGCGGCTTACAATCTCCTTCCCTTCCTCTCCCCACAACAGACACCCTGTGAGGTTGGTGGGGCTGAGAGAGCTCTCTGAGGACTGCTCTTGAGAGAACCCAAGGTCACACCAGCAGCTGCATGTGGAGGCGTGGGGAATCAAACACGGTTCTCCCAGATTAGTGTCTGTGCTCTCAGCCACTACGCCAAACTGGCAAGAGGAGCTCCATCCTTTGTAAAAGAGAACACCTCTTCCAAGAGAACACCTGCAATCTATAGCTTTTAAATTAAAAACACATTGCCCAATTAACTGGGAACACATTTTTAGCCCATCGGTAGGTTTTAAGTGGTGAATCTAACTGATTCGTGGCCTCAGGGAGCAATCTTCGGGAGGTCTACTCAGAAAGTACGTCCCATTTCACTCAATAAAGCTTACTTGCAGGAAAGTGTTCTTAGGATGGCAGTCCTCCTATACAGATAACATGCCTTTAGAAGTAGGTTCCCTGGGAGATATTTCAAGGTCTCTATATATTTCTGGAAGGGTTTTTTTTTGCTGGTTTAATTCAAATGGCTTTTGATGGCCGGGGATAGAGGCAAACAGACCTGGGGACTCTGCCGGGCACCCAGTATTACCTAACTAAGGGCCAGTATTAAAAACCTAGTTAAAACTTATATAATATATAAAAATGCAAGTATTTATTAGAGAGACAGTTAAAAACATACATAAGGGCCCAATGAAAGCCTCGTAAAAAAGTATAGCCTAAACACAAGGGCCAATACACATGACCTGGCGCGTTTCTGCCCTATTGGGGCCTTCTTCAGAGGTCAAACAATATTGAGGTACGCATAACTGCTATTTGCTTGAGGACATTCTTGCTCTGACTGATAGCCACATATGTGTTTTTGGACCTAAATTGGAAGATGTTCTAATTCAGCAACTGTGCATTTGGCACCAGACATATGACTTTCACCTTTTGAGGCCTCACCTTTTGAGGCCATCTCTGTCATGTGTCTCTAGATCTTGCTGCTTAACTTTCCTCTTCCTGGTCCAATATTCACTTATTGGTTATCTTATTTGCAATATGTATTTAAGCTATGCATACCTCAATATTGTTTGACCTCTGAAGAAGGCCCCAATAGGGTAGAAACGCGTCAGGTCATGTGTATTGGCCCTTGTGTTTAGGGTATACTTTTTTACGAGGCTTTCATTGGGCCCTTATGTATGTTTTTAACTGTCTCTCTAATAAATACTTGTATTTTTGTATATTATAAGTTTTAATTAGGTTTTTAATACTGGCCCTTCGTTAGACTTTCTTCTCACCCTTTTGGTTCTCGATTCCAGTTTTTGGGTCAGGTTTGTTTTCCCCTCCTGTGTCTTACCACCCAGTATTACCTTTCAGAGCAGTTTGACAACATAACTCAACTACTCAAAGGTTACTCAAAAAGCTGTGTCTTAACAAAAAGAATGTAGAAGTACTTAAACAAGTGAAAAAAAATAAGCACATTTAATCCATCTATCCCTCCACAATTTTTAAGAAGAGCAATACCAGGTCAGAGCAAAGATCCATCTAGGCCAGCAATGCAGATGACTCCAGAAATCCCAGAAGCAGGGCTGGATACTAACAATCCTCCTCTTAGGTGCACACATGCACACAACACCTCAACAACTGGCATGCAGCATATCCTGCCTCTAAAGTGGTTTACATAGAGAGTGATTAAAATGTGGCATTTGCTGCCAGAGGATGTAGTGATGGCCACAGGACTAAACAGCTTTAAAAGGGGATTTGATAGATTCATGCAGGGTAAGTCTATCAATGGCTACTAGTCAGGGTGGCTGAGTGGAACCTCCATGTTCAGAAGCACTAAGCCTCTGAATCCCAGAGCCAGGAGGCAACATTGGGGGAAGGTCTCGGCCTCTATGCCCTGTTGTTGGCCATCCAGAGGAACTGGCTGGCCACTGTGTGAGGATGCTGGACTAGATGGACCCCTGGCCTGATCCAGCAGGGCTCTTCTGATGTTCTCATGAAGGCCTTGGCCTCTATGCCCTGTTGCTGGCTGTTCAGAGGACCTGGCTGTCCACTGCGTGAGACAGGATGCTGGACTAGATGGACCCCTGGTCTGATCCAGCGGGGCTCTTCTGATGTTCTTATGAAGGCTTCGGGCTCTCTGCCCTGTTGTTGTCCGTCCAGAGGAACTCATTGGCCATTGTGTGAGACAGGATGCTAGATTAGATGGACCACTGGTTTGATTCAGCAGGGCTCTTTCTTCTTATGTTCTAATGAAGGCCTCGGCCTCTATGCCCGATTGTTGTCCATCCAGAGGAACTGGTTGGCCACTGTGTGAGACAGGATGCTGAACTATTGGTCTGATCCATGAGGGCTCTTCTTATGTTCTTATGGAGGATGCATTTTGCTCTCAGGACATAAGAGAAGCCATGTTGGATCAGGCCAATGGCTCATCCAGAACTAAGAGCCATCCCAAGTAGAGACACATCCTTCTAAGTCCACTGGAGTCAACAAGCTTAGGGAGGGCGTGCCTTCGCTTTGGACGGCACTGTTACCCTCTTCCGTGATTTTTTCCTAATCCATTTTTCAGAACCACCAAGACTACAGAAGCCGCATTCTTTTATCCATCCCCTCTTCCTAGTTAATGCATTTTTTCCCAGAAGGCCAACGAGGAAAAACAAAACCCTTTGCATCTACTTACTTAATGCAGCCGATGATGACCTGGGCCAGAGGGTAAATCAAAGGCTCCATGACATCGCTAGGGTAGATGGTACTCAAGACGCGGCACCAGAAGTACAGGCAGTGGATGTACTGCCAGTTGTAAACGGACTGGTAATTTTCCTGCAGAGAGGCATAAAGAAGCGAGGTTTGTAACTCAAGTTCAACCAAATCCAGTGCTTCAGAAAGAATCATACAGCCATTTGCAGACAACGATGTAGTTGTCGATTCAGCACACACCCCAACTCCATTCCCGACTGCTTAGTCCTCTACACAGAGCACAGTTCTGCTGTAAAGCATCACACCTTCATTCACATTACCTACAAATGTATATAATGGTGACTGCCCAACGCGCAAATCAAGTTGGAAAATGCATGTATTTTACAGCAAAAAAAATCTGACACAAGGAAACACAAAATGGCACAGATTCACAGGTTCGACTGGCACAACAGAGAAGCGAAATCAAAATGATCTAACCAGCAAGGGTGAGAAATCAGCACCTCTGGTTATAACTTAGACCCCCATTTCACAGCTGGTTAAAGGGGGGGGGGCAACAGTTATCCCCTACGCTTCAAAGTGCTATTTCCAAACATGAACTGCAAGTCCTTGATGAATCCAAGGCCCTGCCTGACCACCCAGCCTAGGACACGCGTACCTCAAGCTGACATTCTACTCCAGGACTGAGAGCCAGCCGAGTCTAGTGGTCTGCTGTCGTGTTAGTGATCTGGGAGACCCAGGTTCGAATCCCCACTCTGTCAGATAGACTCTCTTCCTTATCATACCTCACAGGGTCGTCACTGTGAGAATAAAATGGAGGAGGGGGGACTGTCGTATGGCACTTTGGGTCCCCACTGGGGAAAAATGTAGGAAGTGAATGAAGCAAATAAAAATAAATAAATGATAAACAGAGCTTCCTTCCTAGCTTTGTATAATATTGTAAGCCACTCTGGATTCCCCACTGGGAAGAAATGTTGGGTGCAAATGAAGTAAATTCAGGTCCCTGCCACACGGGGGG
>NW_015166420.1:410681-433667 GCF_001447785.1 Gekko japonicus
AAAAAAAAAAATAGGGCCCCCCCGCCCCGCGGGGGGGGGGGGGGGGGTCGGGCAAAAGTACGGCTTTTAAAAGCCGCCCCAAAATAGGTGCACGGCGGCGGGATCATACAGATCCCAGGAGCCGCTGCGCAATTGCTCCCCAGCACGATCAGATGCCAGGGAGACCGGGGAGACAGCGACGGGAGGCTGCCGAACTACGCATGTCTGAGCATGCGCAGTTCGGGCAGGATCCAGGGATGCGCCAGCAGAAGGACGTGCCGGTGATTCCACGGCCGTGCTTGTCGCGGCCGTTCTGGTAAGACCACCTCCGGAGGTGGTTTTTTGTTGATGCGGTTTTTCGGCCGGAAGGGCCAGATCGGGGACGGGCGCGCAACGTTCCCCAGATGTTGCGGTGGGATAGCGCCTGTTTGCTGCGCCCCCGATCCGTCCCTCTCCCGGCCCAAAACCTTTCGTGTGACCGGGGCCAAAAGTAAATAAATAAATGAGAAACAGAGGTTCATTTTTAGCATTGTGCAAATTAAGAAAATTTGTACACTCTCTCTTATGTTCCACAACTTGGATCTTTTTTGCTATGGTCACATTACTTCTTCTTGTTTTGCTATTCATACAGAGAAGCAAAACTTTCCAGCAAGCTGATTCTGTTTTGCACTTTCAAAAGCTAAACAATACCTTAATGCAGTAAAAAAACAACACCCCACCTCAACCTGTGTAATAAATATTTCTGCCACTTGGTGGCGCTGGATCTCTCCACGACAGATATGCTGTGTTTTTAAAGAGCGAAACAACTCCACAACCTCTCCCATAGTCTATGCTTACTCTGCCCCAGCATGCATTTACACTCGTACAAAGGAGTCTGATCTGCCCAGTAAAAATGTGGCTAGTGAAGGAGGCTCATTTGGAGGACCGGAGAAGTATGACAACTAAGAGTGTCTGCTGTGAACCTTCCATTCAAATCTAACCTCACCTCACTTATCGGTTGTAGAGGCCTGTTGATCTCTCTGTGCCCAAGCCCCCTTCCCAGGTACACAGTTCGACCTACCTTATAGGGATGTTGTAAGAATGAGCACAGTATTTCTCAGGCTTTTTGAACTCCCACCACCACCACATCCTATCAACTCTGGGACACACCCCCCCCAGTGATTAAATCCTCTGCACCTCCACAGAATACCTGACCTCTTTTGCCTTACTAACTCGAGCTGAGAATCAGGGGAATGGGTTACAACACAGACTGGATCTGATCACTGTTTGGTGTAGTGGTTGAGTGCGCGGACTCTAATCTGGGAGAACCGGGTTTGATTCCCCACTCCTCCACTTGCACCTGGCTGGATGACCTTGGGTATAGCAGAATGTGTTATACCTCTGAGTATGCCAGTCACAGCTGCTGGCGAAACGTCAGGTCCTACAATGCCAAGACCACGGCCACACAACCCGGAAAATCTACAGCAACTAATAAATAAATAAATATTCTGGTACACATTTGAGCATTTCTTAAGCGTTACGCACACGATGCTCTTTGAATGCTCGCAACAACACTATACACATACTAAGCGTTATTACATTTCTTCTCACTTTTCGTCCAGTTTCCGGCCAACTTCTCGTCGCCACCTCGCCACAATATAACTGATGTATTGTCATGACTGCGGATTTGTGTTGGTCGGGGCCCATATAATCTAATCTGCAGCCAGCCAGCTCCAAACCTTCTCTCCAGCTGTGGAACTAAGTGGATTTGGGCCCTGTCTGGCTCACGGCTGAGGGTACGAAAAAGCCAAACTGATCCAATTAAGGCCCTAGACTTCAATTATCTCCCCTTGGCTTATGGGCCACGTCTGAGTATCTTTGGGGGCAGGGGCAGGGACCCTTCAAGTGGTAACCAACCTCAGCAAGCACGGAGGGGTGTCACCAAACCCCTTAATCAGTGTCAGTTTTGTTGCCTTTAAACACCAATAAAGAGTGGGATCAGCAATTTGTCTTGGATTAATTCAAATCCGACTAGAAGAGACCTAATTTGGGGATATAAACCGGGAGGGTGGATTTATTCACTTGCCCCCAATTTCCTCCCAAAAAAACACCACAGTGCTGGTACAGGGAGGACAGACTGAATCTAATAAAAAAAAGGGGACAAACGGCTGGTGGCAAAGGAGGAGACAGAGAAATGGGGAGACTCCCTAATCGTCTTTCCTGCTGGCACAGCCTCTTGCTAATAAGATGAAATGCAGATTTCATATCGGCACAAGGCAGCCAGAGGAAAGACAAAAAGCAGACAAGGGCAGGCTGTTGCATGAGCCGTGTTTCCCCCCTCCACTCCCCGCCACAGACCCAGACAGCCAAGGAAAAAATGTCAGCACCTCTCTCTGAGCATCTTGGGACATTAGCAGTACCCGGGCCCGGCTTTCCGCTACCAGCAATACTACATCCTAAGGAAAACACTGTAGGGGCAGCATGTTTGGGCTCTTGCCCTCTCTTATTGGGTCCCAGGTGTCTGTGACAGCGGAAGCACGAAGAGGCAGGCAACAGGGTATTGAAAACAGATCAGCCAATATCATAATGCCCCTATATAAATCAATGGTGCGACCTCATTTGGAATACTGTGTGCAATTCTGGTCACCACACCTTAAAAAGGATATTATAGCTTTGGAAAAAGTGCAGAAAAGGGCAACTCGAATGATAAAGGGGTTGGAACACTTTCCCTATGAGGAAAGGCTAAGGCGCTTAGGGCTCTTTAGCTTGGAGAAACGACGACCGAGGGGTGACATGATCGAGGTTTATAAGATTATGCATGGGATAGAGCAGGTAGAGAAAGAGGTACTTTTCTCCCTTTCTCACAATACAAGAACTCATGGGCACTCCATGAAATTGCTGAGCGGTCGGGTTAGAACGGATAAAAGGAAGTCCTTCTTCACCCAAAGAGTGATGAACACATGGAATTCACTGCCACAGGAAGTGGCAGCGGCTACAAGCATGGACGGCTTCAAAAGGGAATTAGATAAGCACATGGAGCAGAGGTCCATCAGTGGCTATTAGCCACAAGGTATAGATAGGGACTCTGGGGCAAGTGATGCTCTGTCATCTTGGTGCTTGGGGGAGGGGTCAACAGTGGGAGGGCTTCTAATGTCCTGGCCCCACTGGTGGACCTCCTGATGGCACCTGGTATTTCTGGCCACTGTGTGATACAGAGTGTTGGACTGGACGGGCCTTTGGCCTGATCCAACACTGGCATCTCTTATGTTCTTATGTTTTTATCCCCTAGAACGCTCCATCTGGCAATGCACGAACTTCCCTCTGTCTGGCATTCGCTGCCTCTGACCACGGAGGTTCCATTTAGCTGTCCGGGCTATCGACAACAATCTCTGTGCCACGAAACAGCTTGCGGCGTCAGGGTTAGTGGGCCACAGGCTGTTTCATCAAGTGTAGGAAGTGTCCTCTTCAGTGGGAATGTGTGTTCAAAACTAAAAGGACAGCCAGCAGAGTGTGATGGTTGAGAGAGCTGGACCAAGATCGGGGGAGGGCTTTAACTCAGTCGTGAAGGTCATTGGTTGATGCTGGGCCAGTCACTCGCTCACAGGGTTGTTTTGAGGATAATGTCAAGGAAGGAAGAACGGGGCAGAAACCAGAGAGGGAGAGGGAGGGAGACGAGGCGCCCCCAGCCTTTTAGAGCCAACAGGCACCTTTGGAAATCTGACACAGGGCGGTGGGCGCCACCTCAAAATGGCTGCCGCGGGAGGTGGAACCAAGGGCTGACACGCCTCCCCGGGCCCTGTCCAGTGCAGGGTTTGCCTCACCGTGCAGGCTTGCCAGCCCACTGACTCTTCTGCGGCATTCCGCCAGTTTGGTGTAGTGGTTAAGTGTGTGGACTCTAATCTGAGAGCTGGGTTTGACTCCCCACACACTGAAGGAGTATGTCAGGGGACTTCCGGTTTATTGCGGCACGCTAGCAGACTCACCTCCCGGACCTCCCAAGGGTGAAGCTGTGCTCCAGCCGAAGGAAGGGGGGTGCAGGTTCGTCATCCCCCCAGGGGCCCGGTGACCCTGGCCATGGAACTTCAAAGAGGTGGCCTCCTCGACGGCGGAATGCCGGAGAATTGAGACGCCTCTTCGTTCCGATGGTCCTACACGCTGTGAGACCGAATGGACTTAAGTGACGCTGACCGGGGCAAGCGCAGGAGATCGAGCGTCAGAAATGAAGCTGAAAGCGAGGTCGAAAGACCAATTATGAACGTGAGTCAGCTTTAAAGCGTTTTAAAAGAAAAAAGATAGCTCCCCACCAGTGTTCCCTCTAAGCTGAGTTAGTGTGAGCTAGCTCACAGTTTTTTAGCCTCCAGCTCACAGATTTCTGTCTTAGCTCAGGAAGGATGGCTCCAGAACAAACTACTTTATGCAGCAGCCAAATCGCTTGCTCACAACTTTAATGCCAGTAGCTCACAAAGCAGAATTTTTGCTCACAAGACTCCACAGCTTAGAGGGAACATTGCTCCCCACCCCACCCCACTGAATGGGAAAAAGGCGAGCGGGGGAGGCATAAACTTTTGAGCGATTGAGGGGGGGAGTGGAAGAAAACGCGAAGGAAACTGTCTAGAAGCGAGTTCAAGCGTTTAAGCGCATATTCAGAGGCTTTTTAAAAATTTGCATAAGTAAAGAAACAATAAAGATGGGGGGAAGAAGGACAAAGAAAAACTTTTGAAAGTGAAAGGGACTGAGAGCCCGAAACCGGAAGTTACCAGTGAGGTAGCAAGGTCTATAGCGGAATACATGCATCCTCTGCTGGAACAGCTGAATAACTTCAAGGAACAGATGTCAAAAATGACCTCTCAGCAAACCCAGATAAATGAGACATTGCAAATAATGAAACAAAATGCTGAGAAGGTAAATGATGTGGTTGCAGTTACTCAAAAGGTGAAGAAAAAAGTGCAAAAGCTGGAAAGGAAACAAAGCTCCATGGAAGATCAACTGCTGCAATTGCAAATGGAAAAGGCTAACATGATCCTTTGCTTCCAGGGCATGCCAGAGAATAAGGGGGAGAATCTTAAAGAAGTGATGAGCGAGCTATTAGCCCCAGTGACAGAGATGAAGGCGGAATCGTTGCTAAGCGATATGGATGTGGTCTATAGATCATATTCAGGCTATATAAGGAAAAATAATCTGCCTGGGGAAATTGTTGTAAGATTCTCGAAGAGGCATGTGAGGGATGCAATCCTGAAAGCGGCTTCTGGAATATCCCTGAAAGTGGGAGAGAATACTATCAGAGTATTAAAGGACATTCCATCTGAAGTAAGACAATGGAGAAAGAAGTATAAAGAACTTGTGCTTTTTCTTCAGACAAATTCAATTGGATATAAATGGTTATTTCCAGAAGGCGTCACTTTCAAGATTAAGGATAAAAAAGAAAAGATTGACTCTGTTCTGAAAGCTCAAGAATTTCTAAGGGTCCAGTTGGGAAGGCCAGAGGACGGTAAAAAAGAGGACAGCAAGTCCAGTGGCGAGCTAAACTTGGGTTCTTCCGGAGAGGACTCTCTGTCAGAGCAAGGGGCTGCAGCCCCAAAAAGTTCTTATAAGTTACGGAAGAGAAGGGGAAAGGAGAAGTAAAGGCTGAAGGACTCTGAATTGTGCCTCTGAGAACTTTGAAATGGGATGATCGGGGGTACTGTTTTTAGACAGTTAAATTTAAGCTGTAAAGGAAAAGTATTATAAATGTTTGACTCAGTTTATAATGTGATTAATGATGGGAAGACTTGATGTAACTAAGCTAGCAGGAGGATCTCCTCTCTTGGGTTTTTAGTTAGTAGTGGGTTCTTTACTTTATCCCGTAAATGTAGTTTCCCTTCCTTTTTCTTCTGTTATAGTTTTTGTAGTGATACAAAAAAATAATAAAAAATCCCCTCCGGGGGCTCAAAAAAAAAAAAAAAAGGAGTATGTCAGGGAATGAGGTTATGCATACTGTTTAAAAATATGTTCTGGTACACATGCAAGTATGTACCAGTTTGGTGCAGTGGTTAAGTGCGTGGACTCTAATCTGGGAGAACCGGGTTTGATTCCCCACTCCTCCACTTGCACCTGGCTGGATGACCTTGGGCAAGCCGTAGCTCTGATAAGAGTTGTTCTTGAAAAAGAGCAGTCTCTGTCAGAGCTCTCTCAGCCCCACCTACCTCACAGGGTGTCTGTTGTGGGGAGGGGAAGGGAAAGGAGTTTGTGAGCCACTCTGAGACTCCTCTGGGTTGTGAAGGGCGGGGTATAAATCCAATCTCTTCTTCTTCTATATGTATTGAGCTAGCTGAGAAATACTCATCTGGCAGCATCTGGCCAGTAAGAAGCTCTGATGGCCCCACCCAACTCCATCCACTACTTGAAAACAACTGGCAGGTGTCAGGAAAGGTGTCAGTGGGCACCATATTGGGGACCCCGAGCTAGACAGAGAGATCGGTCTGGTTGCAGCGGGGGGTGGGTGGGTGCAGTTATAAAATGAGGAGGAGGAGGAGACTGGCTTTTTACCCCACCCTCCACTCGGAGTCTCAGAGCAGCTTACAATCTCCTTTCCCTTCCCCTCCCCACAACAGACACCCTGTGAGGCAGGTGGGCCTGAGAGAGCTCTTTCGAGGACTGCTCTTGAGAGAACAGCTCTGAGAGAACTTGTGAACTTGTGACTGGCCCAAGGTCACCCAGCAGCTGCATGTGGAGGAGTGGGGAATCTTACCCAGTTCTCCCCGATTAGAGTCTGCTGCTCTTAACCACGACACCAAACTGGTTCTGGCTGCACCAAAATGATGTGAGAAAGACGAGCAACTTTAGAGGGACACCATAAAACAAGATCGGGTCAAACAGAGAAAGCCCTACAACGTGTCCCTCAGTCTTTTGAGGAGCGGGCGGGATCCACCGCAGACACGAGAACACCCTGACAGCCAAATCTCCACACCACTGTGCTCCAAACGCACCTTCTTCTTCACCGTCATGGCACTGCGAAGGTGAATAGCGAGCTGGCGGATGTAGATGAAGGCATGCTGGTAGGAGACGCCGGTGTCCAGGGCGTACATCTCTGTCAGAGTCCGCTGCATGAAGCTAATCATGGGGAGGGCGTTGGGAGAAGTGAACCTGGAGTTCTTCACGTAGGAAATGTACATTTGCTGGAGGGTGAAGAAAAAAGGGAGGGAAGATGTATTATTTTAAATTATCGGTCTTCAAATGCCAGCGTTAGGAGCTACAACAGCCATGCCCACCTATATATATATATTTTAATTAATCAAGTTCAACTATATGAACTTCTAAGGATGGTTCTTTCCACGCAGAGTGTGGAAGGAGTGTGACGTTTGTGTCCTTGCAGTGGGGTTCCTGAGTGACAAGATTTCCAAAACAGAAACAGCCAATCAAATCCACAGTTTAACCTTATGATATTGCCACCAAATGTGTACGTAAAGTGCCCTTGAGTCACGGCCAGCTGATGGTGACCCCAGCAAGGGGTTTCCAAGGCAAGTGAGAAGCAGGGATGGTTTGCCATCGCCTTCCCTGGCAGAGTCTTCCTTGGTGGTCTCCCTTCCAAGTACCGACCCCGCTTAGCTTCCAAGACCTGACAAGACCGGGCTATACCGCCGCTGCCTTCCCTCCCTGCCTTCGAATCCATCTGGGCAAAATTTCAAACTGGCCGTTCTCCTGCTTAGAAATCACACTCGTTTATATAAAAGACCACAAAATACTACTGTCATCCTTTGTGCCAGCTTGCAGGAGGCAGGTGAAGAACGTTTCAGTGTCTTTTATGCAAATGACTGTGATTTCTAAGGTGGAGAACAGCGAGTTCAAAATGTATTTGATGACAAGATTATGCCATTGTGCTGTGGATCGGATTGGCTGCTGCCATTCTGCGAACGAATGAAAAACAGGACATTCTGTTTTCACATCAAAAATGTGTATGTGTGCGCGCCATCAAGTTGCAACCGACTTAATGGTGACCCCAGCAAGGGGCTTTCAAGGCAAGAGAGAAGCAGAGGTGGCTCGCCATCGCCTTCCTCTGCAGAGCCTTCCTTGGTGGTCTCCCTTCCAAGTACCGACTTTGCTTAGCTTCCAAAATCTGACAAGACTGAGTTATACCACGCCACCCTCCCTCCATCAGATCAAAACTAACACACCATTATTTGATGCAAATGGTTACCACACACAATGGCATGATTCACACATAACGACAAAACCATGGTTTGTGGCTACCGGAACAAGGTTGGGAAACCCTCAGGCTCTCGTGTTCCAGTGTGGTGGACTCTAATCTGGAGAACCGGGTTTGATTTCCCACTCCTCCTGCAAAAGAAGCCAGCTGGGGGACCTTGGGCCAGTCCCAGTTCTCTCCAAGGAGACTGTAAGCCGCTTTGAGACTCCTTACGGCAGAGAAGAGAGAGATATCAAAACCAACTCTTCTGCTGCTGCGGCTCACCTTGTGCATGGCTAAGAGAATAGATGCTTTTGTGTCAAATCACAGTTTTGGTTTTCATGCAAATCGCAAACTATGGTTTGGTTTCCTGGCCCCCAAACCAGGAGTAAGCCATGCTTACTGTATGGAATTACAGAGGAGAGGAGCCTACTGTTGGTTTTGAACACGCTCTTTTTGGAAGTAGTGTTTAATGGTTATGAGCGATCTGTTGGATATGTGCTTATACATTCTATTGGGTGATGACCACTAACCCATCTTTGTACTTTAATGAATGTGAAATACAGTTCTGATCATATACAGCTGTGAGCTGTTGATGGTCTTCCCTTGGTGGGTGTTATTTGTGGCTAGGCTTTGGAACTCTGGCATGAAGGGAAGGGAATTAAACTGTAGTTTGTGATTCAGATAAAACATCAAGCTATGGCTTGCCGCAGAAGCATTTAAATCCCCCAGCTGTAGGCCACAGGAAGAAGAGGGAGGCGTCACACTTGCTAGTTCCTATGGGTGTGAACGGTACCCATGGCTTCATTCAGACATCACACAAAACCATGGTTTGCGCTAACCCGAGCGGAGAACTCAGAGCAAAGTATTTCCAAACAAACCACAGTTTAGAGTTCCTGGTTTTAATTTTATAGCCTCCCTATTACTCAGGTTTGTTAAGTCTGCTCCCATCTGCAAAATGCAGTAGCCTCTGGAACTGGAGTGGTGGCCATAATTGTTGTTATTCACTTTGGACACACACAAATCATAATTAGCACGAACTACAGTTTCCAAAAAACAAACACTTTTTTACATTTCACCCAATTTTATTTATACAAAATGCCTTGAGTGAAAAACAAACAGTAAGAGAGAAAACTGCTGATCAGATTCCAAGCATGTCAGTTCCTTTCCCTATCCAAAGGCCTTGTTTGCCCACATTTTTTTCCAGCCCTTTCTTATTGTGTTTCTTTGCAAAGCGCACGTTCCTCAGGAACCTGGGATCAGCCCCCTTCAGAGATTCATATCTATGTGACCTGGGCTGCTTCATGCCATTTCTGTGCCATTTGTAAGTGGTGTCAGGTGAGTGACGTGGTTCTTGGACTTGGCCATAGCTTAAGAACATAAGAACATAAGAGATGCCAATGTTGGATCAGGCCAAAGGCCCATCCAGTCCAACACTCTGTATCAAACAGTGGCCAGAAATACCAGGTGCCATCAGGAGGTCCACCAGTGCGGCCAGGACATTAGAAGCCCTCCCACTGTTGCCCCCCCCAAGCACCAAGAATACAGAGCATCACTTGCCCCAGAGTCCCTATCTATACCTTGTGGCTAATAGCCACTGATGGACCTCTGCTCCATATGCTTATCTAATTCCCTTTTGAAGCCGTCCATGCTTGTAGCTTAAACTTCCGCCTCCACCGCCATCCGGACTACAACCAGAAGAGCGTTTCCAAACCTACTTCAAACCACAGCTTCTGGTTCTGGTTTGCTAGTCAATTAAATGCGAATACAGACACCACATTGAAACCTAGTTAAGCTTTCTTACTCTGCAGTTAGTATAATGTTTGGAATGTTTGAACGTCATGCCATCTCTTAACTTATTTAAAAAATGTGATACTTAACAAAATCCGTTATCTTTTAAAATAGAATTATGCAAATGTAGTACCAGGTAGGCAGAGGTACTGAAATCTGCACATGTTATTCCAGTAGTAGAATCCTGGCTTAAGTTAGCACACAAATTTAGAGTTTTCTGTATTTTTGGACATCAAATGAATATGCCTGTAAGAACATAAAATCAGAGCAGTGGTCCATCTAGTCCAGCATCCTGCCTCAGTGGCCAACCAGTTCCTCTGGCGGTCCAATGACAGGGCATGGAGGCCGAGACCTTCATAAGAACATTAAGAAGAGCCCTGCTGGATCAGGCCAGTGGTCTATCTAGTCCAGCATCCTGTCTCTTCACACAATGGCCACACACAATGGTTCCTCTGGAGGACCAACAACACAGCATTAGAGTCCAAGGCCTTCCCCTGATGTTGCCTCCT
The DNA here is from genome assembly GCF_001447785.1 of Gekko japonicus. Lineage (NCBI taxonomy): Eukaryota > Metazoa > Chordata > Lepidosauria > Squamata > Gekkonidae > Gekko > Gekko japonicus. The sequence goes on from NW_015166420.1 coordinate 421,101, forward strand.
GGCTCTGGGATTCAGAGGTTTCCTGCCTCTGAACTTGGAGGTTCCCTTCAGTCACCCTGGCTAGTAGACACTGATAGACCTCTCCTCTATGAATCTATGTAACCCCCTTTTAAAGCTATCCTCTGGCAGTGAATTCCACATTTTAATCACTCTCTGTGTAAAGTAGCATGTTCTTTAAAAAAAAAAAAAATCTTATCAAGAGAAAATGAAAGAGCGGTGGGCCAGAGGTTAGGCATGTACTTTCCGCACCGAAAGTCACACAGGTTCAGTCCCCAACATTTCCAGTTAAAACAAGTAGTGAAGACTCTTGTCTGAGATCTCGGAAGAGTCACTGCCAGTCAGAACAGAGGATGCCAAGGTAGGCGGAACTGGCCTTTGCCACCCCCATCTTACCTTAAGCACCGGGTTCAAGTAGACGTCCTTCTTGTGCCGGCAAATTTTGTTGAGCACCAGGAAAGCCAGAACTCTAGCAGTTTCCTCGCCTGCGCTCCAGAGATGCGCGGCTTGCTAGGAAGGAAATGATGAAAAACGGTAACAGCTGGCCTGCCTCTTCCAGAGGTTCCACCAGGAGCTCCTACAACTTGTGTTTATTTTCTTGAGGCATTGATATCTGCACCGCATGGCTTACAAAGCATACGAACAACACAAATCCAATCTCGCCATTTAATTAATCAATCACAGCACCAAATTTTGTTATAGAAACCCCACCCCGAGCAGACAGTTAAAAAAATCATGCTGGACCGTTAAAAGTCATGCCAAAAGGACTAATATCACTGAAAGGTCTACGGAATCAGACAGACTTCCCCAGGTCAAAATACTTGAAATGTCTAAAAAGCCATTGGGGGGTGGGATTGGCTTTTCTGCTCTTTTACCAGAAAAACAAAACAAAACAAAAAAATCCCTAGGTATTCTTTTTAGTACTTCCCAAATTTTCAAGTGGAAAAAGTCCCCGGGGGGCAGTGTTCCCTCTAAGCTGAGTTAGTGTGAGCTAGCTCACAGTTTTTTAGCCTCTGGCTCACTCGTTTTTGTCTCAGCTCAGGAAAGATGGCTGCAGAGGAAACTAATTTATGCAGCAGCCAAATCGCTCACTCACCACTTTAATGCCAGTAGCTCATAAATCAGAATTTTTGCTCACAGGACTCCACAGCTTAGAGGGAGCATTGCCGGGGGGGGGGGGGATTCCCCCAGGATCCACATCCCTAGCCAAGCCCCTAAGAGACAGTGGATCAGGTGGTCCAGTAAAAAACCCGAAATTGCGGGTTAATAACTTTGGTGCATTCCTTGAGCTAAATGTCAGGCACTGTTAAGTTCCCCAGCACTACGGCCTGGAAGTTTCAACGTACCTTGAGCAACATCCGGCACTGCTTCGGGAAAGCCAGGTAATAAGGCACGATGGCGTTGACATGGTGAAGAACGGCAGTTGTCACCGAGGCCTCCGTCAAGCAAGACAGGAGCTGCACAGGATGGAAAACGGCAGCGGCACTGAACACCGGGGGCCAGACCCCAATTTGCAAACATTATCTTAAAGAGGGTACACAGCCTCTTGACTAACGCCATTTATTGCACCGGAAACTGACAACCGGTCCATCAGCGGACCGCGATCTACCTTCTACGCACCCTCCCTGACCTGCACAGTGTGGGACCGTAATTCCAGTGTGTGTAAACTGCCGTCACATCGCAGCTGACTGCCCTGACCGGGATAGCCCAGGCAAGTCCGATCTCGTCAGATCTCAGAAGCCAAGCAGGGCCAACCCTGGCAAGGATTTGGATGGGAGACCTCCAAAGAATACCAGGGCTGGGAGGCAGAGGCAGGCTATCAGGCCACTTCTTTCAACATCCTCCATGCCTCCGTAGGAGTTGCCAGAGGTTGCCATGACTTCCAGCCATGGGCACACACACATACGCACACACACACACAAACACACACAAACACGTGGGCACACACACATACACCCACGCACACACACAAACACAAAGCAAAAAAAAAATTGCAGCTGACTTCTGGCAACTCCGTAGGGTTTTCAAGGCAAGAGATGCTGAGAGGTGGTTTAGCCATCACCTGCCTCTGCGTGGCGACCCGGGACTTCCTTGGTGGTCTCCCATCCAAGGACTAACCAGGGCCGAGCCTGCTTAGCTTCCGAGATCTGACGAGATCAGGCCAGCCTGGGATATCTAGGTCAAAGCTCATAGCTCCTATCCCACTATACATACACAGCAGAAGCTGCCAGGGGGAGAAAGGTTCTTGAAAGGGCATCAGGCCTCTGCTCCAGCGCCATCCCAGTGGTGCCCCGAAGACCAACCCGGCTGCCTCAGTCAACCCAGAGCCAACCAGCAATGGCATCAATCGCAGCAATAACCTCCCAAGTTTATTTACATAATTTATAGTCTGCCTTTGTCACAGGGAGTCAAGGCGGACTACGCAAACCGAGCCAAAACGAACATTCAATGACCAAGTCTGGAGCAACCAGAAAGAAGAGAAGAAGAGATTGGATTTATACCCTGCTCTTCACTTGGGAGTCTCAAAGCGGCTTACAGTCTCCTTCCCCTTCCCACAACAGACACCATGTGAGGTTGGTGGGGCTGAGAGAGCTCTTTCGAGGACTGCCCTTGAGAGAGCAGCTCTGAGAGAACTTGTGACTGACCCAAGGCCACACCGGCAGCTGCATGTGGACGCGTGAGGAATCAAACCCCGTTCTCCCAGATCAGAGTCTGCGTTCCTAACCACTACAGCGAATTGGCTCTGAAGCACAGAACTGAAGCACAGCATGGAAGTACTCACAAGACAAACTAGGTGGTACAGAAATCACGTTAATAGGATCCTATGTACAATAAGCTGCATGCAGCAGTACAGACTACAGTCCCTGTAGACCACCGTCCTTAACCATTCATCCAACAAAGTTTGAAAAACCACTTTGGACAGTGCAACCCGATTTACCCGAGCAGAAGTGGGGGCTATCACAAGGCCAGTGCCCAGTAAACAAGGGGTTCGGTCTGGGGTAGGGTTACCAGATGTCCTCTTTTTAGAGGACATGTCCTCTTTTTTTGGTGTCCGTCCTCTTCGGGGCTCTTTTTAAAAAACTATGCAAATGTCCGCTTTTGGGGTTGAAAGGTGAGGAATATTCCAAGTCAGGTGCAATGATCACAGCTTAAATAGTAGGGGTACTTCAAATGAGATTTGTCATAGTGATGAAGGAGGAGGAGGAGGAGGAGGAGACTGGATACCCTGCCCTTCACTACCCAAAGGAGTCTCAGAGCGGCTTACAGACTCCTTTCCCTTCCCCTCCCTGCAACAGACATCCTGAGAGGTAGGTGGGGCTGAGAGAGCTCTTTTGAGGACTGTCCTTGAGAGTCTCGAGAACTCTTGAGAGAACAGCTCTGGGAGAACCTGTGACAGACCCAAAGTTACCCTAGCAGCTGCATGTGGAGGAGTGGGGAATCAAACCCAGTTTTCCCAGATTAAAGTCTGCGCTCCTAACCACTATACCAAACTGGGACTTTGTCCTCATTTCAAAATATGGTCACCCTAGTCTGGCATGTCACTTTAGACAAGAGTCTGGGAGAATATCTTACCTGGATGGTGCAGCCAAGGTGTGTTTTGATATCCAGGCGAAGCTTCCCCCAGAGTGGGCTGGAAGAAGGCGCAACCATCCTAAGGAACAAAGAAAGGGAACAGGTGAACAGGCTGCGTAGTGCAACACATTTCTTGGGCACAGAATGACCTCCGGACATACACAGTTGCAACTGTTATTACACACAGTAAAATACAAGCGTTCATGATGGCGCTCAGAAGGGAATCTGGAATTAGGTACAGAAATCGGAAGAAAGAGAAGTGCAGCTTTCCATTTTGTTTGCTTTAAAATAAGTTTACAGCTCGCAGGCTGCAAAAAGGGCAAAAAAAGTCGGCCTTAGGGGACCGTATTTGGTAGGAAAGGGGACACAGGAATCTTTTGAATAAATATGATATGGTGAAATTTCATAGACCAAAGACGGGCAGCCGTGTTAGTCTGTTGGCAGCAGTAGAAACGAGCCAGGAGTTCAGGAGCACCTTAAAGACTGACTAAATTTGTGGCAGGGGAGGAGCTTTCGTGAGTCGCGGCTCACTTTCTCAGATACCAAAATGAAGGAGAGTAGCGACTCACAAAAGCTCCTCCCCTGCCACAAACCTTGTTAGTCTTTAAGGTGTTCCTGGACTCTTGCTCTTTTCATAAACCAGACTGTTGTTTAATTCAGCTTTCAGTGCATTTCTGCACACCCCCTAGCCTTTCCGTACTAAAGAGTAAGAATGATATGTAAATGTACTACATTTGTCTAATTTATTCACAACTCAGTTTGGATCTTCACTGCCATGTTTTTTTGGGGGGGTAAATTAGCATACACTGATTTACTTTTTTTAAAAAAAAATTAGCATACACACAGCCCAAGCCAGCCTTATTTCATCAGATCTGGGATGCTAAGCACAGTCAGCCGTGGCGAGTATTTGGATGGGAGACCACCAAGGAAGCCCAGGGTTGCTATGCAGAGGCAGGCAATGGCCAACCACCTTAGTCTCATGCCTTGAAAACCCTACAGGGCTGTCATACATTAACGGCTATCTTCCCCCCCCCTTCCTTCTTTCCTTTCCTTTTGTACCTTTAGAAGCCCGTTGATTCACGAATCTTAAGCAGCAGAAAACACTTATTTCTTATTTTATAGATGCAAAGGCTAAAAGGACTGAGTCAAATTTTGCAGTTGCTAGAGTGATCTTAGGATCCTTCTCACTGAGCAAAAGAGGTTTAAACTGACTGCTGCTTCACAGTATTCTACACCGCCAGACACACCAAATGCATGCAGCACATCTGCACACTGTTACTGTCTGTGGCTTGGATCCCATGACAGCTTTCCCCTCCTGCTTTTCTCCAGGCTCTGCAAAGGCTTTCCTACGTTGGAAGGCTCTCTCCCTCTGCAGTAAGATGTTCAAGATCAAGGTTTTCATGGAGAATTTACTCATGCAGAAGTGCTAGCAGCAGAGGAAGAAGAAGAAGAGGAAGAGGACCACTGCAAAGGCTTTCCTACGTTGGAATGCTCTCTCCCTCTGCAGTAAGATGATCAAGGTTTTCATGGAGAATTTACTCATGCAGAAGTGCTGGCAGCAGAGGAAGAAGAAGAGATTGCATTTATACCCCACCCTTCACTACCCAAGGGAGTGGCTTAAAATCTCCTTCCCCTTCCCCTCCCCTCAACAGACACCCTGTGAGGTAGGTGGGGCTGAGAGAGCTCTTTCAAGAACTGCCCTTTCAAGAACAGCTCTTGTCAGAACTATGGCTTGCCCAAGGTCATCCAGCAGGTGCAAGGGGAGGAGTGGGGAATCAAACCCGGTTCCTCCCAGATTAGAGTCCGCGCTCCTAACCACTGCACCAAACTGGCTCTCAAGCACCACCATGGAGAAAGCCTTTCCCGAGGCCAGAGGGACGTGCGAGGAGGATCAAAGCTTATGACTTCACAAGAACCCTTGGAGGTCGGCTGCTATTTATTCCCATTTTACAGACTGGGAACTGAAACAAAGGAAGCGCTATTTGGCCACGGCCTCACCGAACGTTCACAGCTCCAGTTTTACCATGGCTGAAAGGTTTTTTTGGGGGGGATCAACACTACTAACTTATTTGTAAAAATTATCAATTAACAATGTGCCCAACGTTATTTTTAAAATGCTATTATTAACTCACGTTATTTATAAACCCCTGGGTATCAGGGTGCCCTAACCTGTTATGAACTGTATTTATTGTACTGTTATTTGACCGTTATGACGCACCCTGAGCCAGCTTGCGGGGAGGGCAGGATATAAATCCAGGGACAGATTTTTTTAAAAAATAAATTCTTGGAAGATGAATGGCTCCTCCTCTCACACAGGGATGAATATCTATTCAGGGGTGCCTTCTATAATCCCAAACACGCACTCATTTAAAAACGAAGCAAGAATGCCTCTTTTACCTTGAGAACTCCGGTTCCACTCAAATGCAAATTTAACCAATTCAAGCTCATACAATCACAGAGACATTGAAGCATAGGGTCCCCAAAGGTCACCTAGTCCAACCCCTTGCACAAAGCAGGAAATTCATTGCTACCTGCCCCTCCCCCGGTGCCCCCTACTCTATGCCCAGAGGAAGGCGAAAAAACTCTCCAAGATCTCTAGGCCAGGGGTGGCCAAACTGTGGCTCGGGAGCCACATGCGGCTCTTTTACACTTATTGTGCGGCTCCTGCTAGGGTGGCTGGGGAAGCAAAGGGGAGGCATGCCTCCTCCCCAATTGGTCTTCCCTTCCCCAGCCAGTGCAGAGAAAGAAAGAAACTAAATGCATTCTCAAAGCCCCCTCCCCACCGCTAGCTTGGAGAAGGCATCTGTCTCTTTAAATCCCTCCTCCAAACCAAGCTAACCAGCAGGGGGCGGGGCTTGGAGGACGCATTTAAAGTTGCTTTCTTTCCACTTCTCCCTCCCTCCCCCAACTATTTTCTTTCTTTCTTTCTTTCTTTCTCTTTCTTTCTTTCTCTTTCTTTCTCTTTCTTTCTCTTTCTTTCTCTTTCTTTCTTCCTTTCTTTCTTTCTTCCTTTCTTCCTTCCTTCCTTCCTTCCTTCCTTCCACCTTTCATTCTTTCTCTCTTTTTCTGCCCTCCCTCTCCATCTAAAGTTATCAATTTAATTTTAATAAAATGTGCATATTTTTCAATAAAAACGTGTGTGTCATATTTGTTCATGTCTTGCGACTCTCAGACATCTGACGTTCACTCTATGTGGCTCTTCTGTTAAGCAAGTTTGGCCACCCCTGCTCTAGACCAATCTGGTCTGGGGGAAGATTCCTTTCTGACCCCCAAGTGGCGAGTACAAGAAAGGGCTGTGAGAACTAAGCACTGAGGCAGCCCTTCCTGCCCCTCCCTCTCGCGATCTGCCAAAGTTCATAGAATCCGCATTGCTGTCAGGTGGCCCTCTAGCCTCTGCTTGAAAACCTCCAAAGGAGGAGCGCCCACCACCTCCCGAGGAAGCCTATTCCACTGAGGAACGGCTCTGCCAGGAACCTCTTCCTAATCCCACCAACCGAGATTCCTTTAACCACGGGACAGCTTTTAATTTGAACCTAACCAGTTATTTCGCCCATCCCGGAGGCCTCTTTCCCAATATCTAACCCACCCTGACCACACTAAGTCCCGGCCTCCTGCCAAGATCACAAGCGAAAGGCCTTGCAGCTGGGAGCCGAGATCACGAGCAAAACCCGCCAAGGCAGAAAGCTCCCCCCACCCCACCCCACCTCCCATCACCATCCACAATCCCAGCAGGATCAGATGGCAGCCCTAAAGAATGCGGCTCAACCAACGCCTGTGAAGAGAAACAAGGGATTAATTGTACCCTGGCTAACTCAGCTGCTCACTTTCGTTCCCCATCCGACCTGCAAGCTCAATGTTGACCGGGTCAACTTTGAAAAAGCTCTTGGGTGTTTTTTGCTCTCTCTCTCTCTCTCTTTTTTGTACATCAGGAGCCAGGTCTCATACTCCAGCGTTATTTGACTAGCCAAAATACTTGAGAAAAGAAACAGTATATATATACATACTAGAAATAATGCCCGTTGCGGAAATAAATACAACGGGATCTAGAAAGAGGCTCTGGGAGAGTGCTCTGGCTTTCGGCAAACAGTGACAGTTTCCTGTGGCGACCTCAGCAGGGTTTAATGACAGAGTCCACTGTTTTCTCCAGAGGGACTGATCTCTGCTACCTGAAGAGCATTTGTATGTTTGAGTTATCTGTAGCCCTCACCTGGAGAGTGGTAACCATTGTTACCCATTCTCCTCTCCCCTATGAGGTATGTTATGCAACTGAAAATCCCAACTGCCTTGCGGGGGGGGGGAGTTTGAGGTGTGGAATGGACTGAAGTCCAATCAGCTTCCATATGCAAAAGACCAGGTTGTCGCAGCAGTTGTGGTGTGGGCGGGACCCGGGCTTTGCCTTCTGATTGGTGGCGATATATGCTGAGGAGCAGTGCCATCAGCCATACACTAAGGGAGTGCATTTTAGAATTAGAACCTTGGCACCCACTATTCAATTATATATAAGGACAGATTCTCACCAGCTCCAGCTTACTGGAGCTTGGTAGCTGAAACACATGCTTTTCATGCACAACACCTAAAAGCTTGTAAAATGAAGCCAACCGTTAAATTAAGAAAACTGACATTGGATTGACCCAGAGAATCCGGAAAAACAATTGACAAAAACTTTGTTTGCAATCTTCTAGAACGTCGTACTCTGCATACTCATCAGCTTAATGAAGCTCATTGTCCTCCAAGTGGAGTTTCATACCCCCCCCCCGCTTTTTTACTTTTTAGGATAAACTTTAGCATCTACTCACAAGGTGTTGGAGTAGTTTGTACCCCACAACTGCACTCAATGAGAAAAATGACAAAAACGATAAAATTGCCCTTTCTTAATCTTCTTGTTTTTTCTCCATGATTCTTTTTGCTGCTATTTTATTCCTTAACTGACAAACAAAAAAAATTAATAAAGGGCTGTTTATTTATTAATTTTGGCAGCTGTCTGCATAGAGGGTGCAAGACCCTTTCATTTCTGAGGTTTACTTTGGGGGTTTCTTAGTCCACAAACCTCTCTTTGATCCCCATAACCTTCTTTGTTCAGGTGAGTGGTTTTTTTAAATGAAAAAAACTTACTTGGATCTGGTTCTGCCCGCTTTCCCCTCAAGCAGTTTATGTAGCAAGCTGAAGAGGTCGTGGACGCAGAAGGACACCAGCGTGTTGAACACTAAACAGCAGAGACAAAAGAGAGGGATTTCTTGGCTCTACCTGGTTACCTTGGAAACTGGAAGCAATCTCCCTTCCCCGCAAGGCCCGTATCAATTATGGATTGTGAACAGGGCTGTGTTCCAAGCTGGCAATCAATGTTATCGGGAACAGAATTCCCACTTCCTGGGAGGGGGGACCTCAAGTTTGATTTTAAAGAAATTAAGTTTCTAGACTTTTGTAAATGCACAAACCAAAACTTACTAAAACAAATCTGTGTGAGGAGGGGAAGAGGAGAACGAGATTTTGACAAAGCAGGGTGGGAGAAAAGAAAGGAAATGCAAAAAAAAAAAGAGTTTGAAGTTGGGAGTTAAAAAAAAGGAACCTGTGCACAACAGGATCATGATTCTTAAACATGAAGCAATTCCAAATTCCAATGTAAATGTGCCTGAGAAGGTACTGAGTATGTGAATACCCCTCCACCTACAATTTAAACATCATAGTTCAAAGTACCTAATTATCCAAATGAATGTATGAAGAAGAAGAAGAAGAAGAAGAAGAAGAAGAAGAAGAAGAAGAAGAGATTTGATTTACACCCCCGGGTTCCAGAAGAAAAGGAAGAGACTGGATTTATACCCCGCCCTTCACTCAGAGTCTCAGAGCGGCTTACAATCTCCTTTCCCTTCCCCTCCCCACAACAGACACCCTGTGAGGTAGATGGGGCTGAGAGAGCTCTATCGAAGACTGTCCTTGAGAGAACAGCTCCGAGAGAACTTGTGACTGACCCAAGGTCACACCAGCAGCTGCACATGGAAGCGTGGGGAATCAAACCCAGTTCTCCCAGATTAGAGTTTGTGCACTTAACCACTACACCAAACTGGCTCTCAGTAGGATAGCTGCTAGTTTTGTTTCACAAAACGAGCAAAACAGAAGAGGAGCGCCAGTAGTTGAGCCCCCACTGATGGAGACACAAGTTAATGGGGGGAGGAATGAAGTATGCTACCAACACTACACAGCTAAGCTACAAATACAGTAGAATCTTATGGTATGTTTCTTTCCTCGCCTGGACCATTAAAAAAAAAAAAACAGACGTGGACACAGAAAAATATCAGAACTAGTAGGGTTCTCAAGTTATTCTCCCAGCCGAGCACATTTTCAAGGTGCGGAAAGTTTAAATGCTCGCCTACTGTCTGAATGCTGCATCACAGGAAATCCAATATGACACGATTCTGCTGCACGTGCAGATGGGTGCTTTGTTACTTCTCTTGGAAAAGGTGTCCACCCACAGGGACAGTTCCGGCCCTCTCACCTGCGCTATCGGTGACTTTGAACTTGCCAGGTTCTGATCCTCCAGCGTCCCCCTTGGCTGTCACCACGCAGGCTCTGAAACCCTGGGTGATATTGTGGAAGAGCCTGGGCGACAACTTCTTCTGGAAGGGGGAGGGGGGAAACAAGGCAAGAGTGACAACGCTGTCTTCCCATCAACAAAAAGCTAAACATATTTGCATCAAACTGAGGAATGAAAATCCCAAGAACAATTAAGATAACGTTGCACTCTAAGGCAATCAAAATAATCAGACCATGTGCCCAAACTTTTTTTTGAATTTTTTGCATTTGTGTGTCTGTGTGCCCGTGCCTGGAAGTCATGGCGACCTCTAGTGACTCCTACTGGGGCATGGAGGACATTCAGAGAAGTGGCTTGATAGCCTGCCTCTGCCTCCCCGCCCTGGTATTCCTTGGAGGTCTCCCATCCTTACCAGGGTCAGCCCTGCTTAGCTTCCGAGATCGGGCTTGACTGGGCTATCCAGGTCAGGAATGTGCCCAACTTTTATGCTCTAGATCAGGGGTCCCCAACACGGTGGCCCTGGGTGCCATGGCCTCCACCAGTACTTCCCTTGGCAACTGCAGAGCTTTTTAGAAAGTGAATAAAAAGGTAAAGGTTCCCTTGCTCGAAAGCCAGTCGAGTCCGACTCCAGGGTCTCTGTTTCAAAGCCGAAGAGCCAGCGCTGTCCGAAGACATTTCCGTGGTCATGTGGCCGGCATGACTAAACACCGAGGCGCACGGAACGCTGTTACCTTCCCACTGAAGTGGTCCCTATTTATCTACTTGCAATTTCTTGCTTTCGAACTGCTAGGTTGGCAGGAGCTGGAACTAGAGATGGGAGCTCACTTCGTCATGCGGCACACTCGGGTCTCAAACTGCTGAACTACCGACCTTCCACAGCCTGCAGTTCAGCATCTTAACCACTTGAACCACCGCAGCTCCTAGAAAGTGAATAGGATCACTGTAACGCGGGGTTTGTAACTGATTCTACTCAATGTACAGTCCAAGTTTTCCTTCTTCTCAGGAGGAGGGAGCTATTCCATTTGGCTCCGCCTTCTATGGTAGCCATTTTGGGGTGGCACTCACCACTCCTCTCAAAATTCCAAATGTGCCGGCAGGCTGAGAAAGGTTGGGGACCTCTGCTTCACATATTACCAAAACACTACCAGCTTCTCTAAAGGGGTTATAGCTGCTCCTCTTACTAATAATTCGAGGCCACATCAAACTGCATCTTGGAGCTATGCCAGCAAGCATCAGACTCAAATGCCCCCTCCCTCCTTGCTCCCTTCCAAACTTATTGAAACCAAAGTTCAGTATTTCATCCGAACTGGCAAACTGCAGCTTGCAGTTCCCTGCCAAATTGCGGTTCAAAGGGGAAACGCAAACTGCACTTGGCAGGGTTTGATAAAATTGGCCAACTACAATTTGGTGTCAACCAGGAAGTGTGGGAAGGCACAAGAGGAAAGAGGGGGCACGCGAGGCCCAGGTGTGTTCATGCAATGCCAAATCATGATTTGGTGTTACGTCCAAACTGAATCAATTCTGGGGGCTGCAAACCTTTTCTATCTGACGTTTTCCTCCCATGCACAAGGGTGGAATGCAACCCCCCAATTTAATGACAGGCTAACAGAGGACAAATTACAAAATCATGCCTTACTACCCTGCTCCACCGTTTATATCAGACCCGACCAGCATCTCCAGCAGAGCAATAGAAAGAACAGCATACTGTATCTTGTCCAGTGGCACCTTTAGGACCAACAAAGTTTTATTCTGGGTATAAGCTTTTGTCTGCAAGCACACGTCTTCAGATCTGCTGCTTCCGACCAACATGGCTACCCACCTGAATCTGTATCCTATCCACCCACTCTCGGCTTCTAGTTTGACTTGAGACTTTAATCTATCTCTGTTACAGCAACAAAACCCAAAGTATACAGTTGGGTGGAGCACAGGCAAGCGGACACGAGCTTGGATGGATATTGGAGAGGTCCCATTTAACTAGATTTACTTTTGTTACAGACTGAATTATGTTTTATGGAAATCTCTCTTGCGGGAAAACCTGAAACAGCTACCACAAGAATTCTCAGATGCATCAACAACTGCCTTCTGGAGTCCAGGAGCACCTTAAAGACTAACAAAATTTGTGGCAGGTTAGGAGCTTTCGTGAGTCACTGCTCACTTCTTCAGTTATAGCTTTTGTGAGTCACTGCTCACTTGTATCTGAAGAAGTGAGGGTTGACTCACATTCTAGCTGTAAGTGAAGAACTGAGCAGTGACTCGCAAAAGCTCCTAACCTGCCACAAATTTTGTTAGTCTTTAAGGTGCTCCTTTAAGGAGCTGCGGTGGCTCAAGTGGTTAAGACGCTGAACTGCAGGCTGTGGAAGGTCAGTAGTTTAGCAGTTCGAGACCCAGTGCCGCATGATGGAGTGAGCTCCCGTCTCTAGTTCCAGCTCCTGCCAACCTAGCCGTTCGAAAGCAAGAAATTGCAAGTAGAT
>NW_015166420.1:434077-447703 GCF_001447785.1 Gekko japonicus
AGGGTAGAAGCTTTCTTGAGTCACTGCTCACTTCTTCAGAAGTGAGCAATGACTCACGAAAGCTCCTACCGGCCACCGATGTTCCCTCTAAGCCAGTGGTGGCGAACCTGTGGCACGTGTGCCAGAGGTGGCACTCAGAGCCCTCTCTGTGGGCACACGTGCCATCGCCCCAACCAGGCCCAGACCATTATTAAAATGTCAAATTCTCTCCCAAATAATTTTAAGTAAATGAAAGCATTTGGGATTGCTTTCCTGACTTTGTTTGAATCATCTTAAGTTAATGTATGAGTTGTTTTTTCTAAAGTGAAACCTCAGTATTCAGGTTAAATGGCCGTGTTGGCACTTTGCGATAAATAAGTGGGTTTTGGGTCGCAGTTTGGGCACTCGGTCTCTAAAAGGTTCGCCATCACTGCTCTAAGCTGAGTTAGTGTGAGCTAGCTCACAGTTTTTTAGCCTCCGGCTCACCCATTTTTGCCTTAGCTCAGGAAGGGTGGCTCCAAAGCAGTGAGCAGTGTTCCCTCTAAGCTGAGTAGTGTGAGCTAGCTCACAGTTTTTTAGCCTTCAGCTCACCCATTTTTGCCTTAGCTCAGGAAGGGTGGCTCCAGAGCAAACCAATTTATGCAGTAGCCAAATTGCTCGCTCACAACTTTCGTGCCAGTAGCTCACAAAGTAGGATTTTTGCTCACAAGACTTCACAGCTTAGAGGGAGCATTGCCTGCCACATATTTTGTTAATCTTTGAAGCTCTACTGGACTCTTGCTTTTTTTCTGCAATGAAGACTGCCACGTTCCGGCTTCCCACAAGGCCAGAGGTACTTGATACCTACTCCACCCTGTGCCGCAGTGCCTTTTTAGGTGGCATATTTATTCCCTAAATAACTACATAAACAAAAATTAAATATACTGCAGGAGCTCCTGTAGAGCAAGATTCGAGTGAAGCGGCACTTTAAAAGACCTACAACATTTTCAGGGTACAAGATTTCGAGAGTCAAAGATCCCTTCGTCAGATATCTGGAAACCTTTGTCGATCTTTAAGGTACCGCGGGGTCCTGAAGAATCCTGTTCTTCGGCTTCAGACCAAGACGGCTACCTACCGGAAACACTCTCCCATCGATGGTCTCACACGAAAAACCTCATACCGCACATTTTGACTAAAACCTTGTCTTAAATAGCATTCCGTTCATTAAAAACAAAAACAAAACGCTTCCCCAACCAGTCCTCTACTGGAAATAATGGACAAAAAGGCCTCAGAGGAAAGAAAACAGCAGCCCTCCCTCCCCCTCCTTCTTATATCCCGGAATGAATAGAAGCCTTACATGCTCTGGCAGGAGAGACCTCTGTCAACATCCCCTGAAGAGCCACCACCGGATTCCAGAAGCAGAGGAGGGAGTGCAGGAGGAGGAAGAGGAAGAGGCCGGATTTATGCCCCACCCTTCACTCAGAGTGGCTTACAATCTCCTTTCCCTTCCCCTCCCCACAACAGACACCCTGTGAGGTAGGTGGGGCTGAGAGAGCTCCTTCGAGAACTGCTCTTGAGAGAACAGCTCTGAGAGAACTTGTAACTGACCCAAGGTCACACCAGCAGCTACATGTGAAGGAGTGGGGAATCAAACCCGGTTCTCAAGATTAGAGTCCGCGCTCTTAACCACTACGCCAAACTGGCTCTCAACTTTCGGTCTTGCAGTTCTGTGAAGGAAAACGTGACAGGGGTGAAACAAATGCTGTGGATGTGTTGGTAAGAACCAGAATGGACCCCAAAGACAGTGAACACCCTGTGCTTTTGCGGAGCCAAAAGACTAGTTCCTATTACACACACAGCAATTCCTTTATTGGCATTTCACAGAGATAAAAACATAGTATCTGGGAAATAAAATTCAGATTCTACATAAAACACAATTTCTGTTAAAAGATACCTTGTGTTGAGCACTTACAGAATTTTACTACGTAGACTAGTTCCTATTAAGTTCATTTTGCTTTCACAAGTAAGGAACCCCTAAAAAACATCTGGCTACCGTACCTCCAGTTTATCAGGCAGCACATGGCGTTCCTCCTCATCGTCTGAGCTGTCGGAGTCATCAAAATTGAGTAGCATCTGGTCATTTTCTTGCAAGAACTTGTAAAAATCCGGATCTCGTTCCTTCAGCCGTGAGAGCTGGTCTTTGTGTTCTGACGCTTTACCCTTCTTGGGTATCCTGAAGAAGGAGGATTAAAAAAAAAAAACACATGGGAATGAATTGTTGTCGCACATTCTAACATCACAGAATCCTTCCCTGATTGTCTTCCCTGAAGAAGAAGCTCTGGACCACAGCCCTGGTCACCTAGTGCACTGCAGAGGGCTAGGAACGGACCCTGGCTCAAGGGTCCAAATCTGCTCTGCATGTGCAATTTCCAAGGTCCAATCCCTGGCATCTCCAGTTGAAAGGACCATATAGGAAGTGATGTGAAAGACCCCTGCCTGAGACCGTGGAGAGTTGTCGCCGGTCACAATAGACCAGGGGTGTCAAACATGCGGCCTGGGGGCCGGATCAGGCCCCCAGTGGAACTAGCTGTCTTCTACTTCTTCTTCCCGTTCTACTGCTGCTGCTTCTGCATCATTGTAGGTTTGCAGCTGACAGATACACACACCTGAACAGCAGACTCAAAGATTGCAACAGCACAGACATTTTGATGTAATAATTCAGAGCACGGGGTGTCACTGTTAAATAAACAAAATATTGTAAGAGTGCTGTGTTCTGACGCTTTACCCTTCTTGGGTATCCTGAAGAAGGAGGATTTAAAAAAAAAACAACACATGGGAATGAATTGTTGTCGCACATTCTACCATCACAGAACGCTTCCCTGATTGTCTTCCCTGCTGAAGACCACAGCCCTGCTCACCTAGTGCACTGCAGAGGGCTGGGAACGGACCCTGGCTCAAAGGTCCAAAGCTGCTCTGCATGTGCAATTTCCAAGGTCCAATCCCTGGCATCTCCAGTTGAAAGGACCATATAGGAAGTGATGTGAAAGACCCCTGCCTGAGACCGTGGAGAGTTGTCGCCGGTCACAATAGACCAGGGGTGTCAAACATGCGGCCTGGGGGCCGGATCAGGCCCCCAGTGGAACTAGCTGTCTTCTACTTCTTCTTCCCGTTCTACTGCTGCTGCTTCTGCATCATTGTAGGTTTGCAGCTGACAGATACACACACCTGAACAGCAGACTCAAAGATTGCAACAGCACAGACATTTTGATGTAATAATTCAGAGCACGGGGTGTCACTGTTAAATAAACAAAATATTGTAAGAGTGCTAATGTTTTTAAGTAAAAAAACCCCTTTGTGTCTGTGTCCTTTACAAAGTTTTTATCTTCACTACCTGGCATTACATTTTATGACACACATGGCCCGGCCCAACAAGGTCTCATTAACAAATGAGTTAGACACCCCTGCAATAGACAGTACTGACCTTGACAGATCAATGGTCTCCCTCAGGATGAGACACTATCCCGTGCATTCATGTTCTAAAGCGCCTTACTAGTTCATTCAAGGTGCAGGCCAAGTGTGTTCGGCTAATTAATTAATTGTTGCATGGCATTGTGTGTAGTATAGCCAGGAGGTCCTAAGTTTGTCTGGCAGCCAGCAGCTGTAGCTCTTTAGTATTATGCACCGCTAGGTGGTGAGCTAGACTTGTTTTTTAAGGCAAGAGATGTTTCAGAGAGGTGTCTCTATATTGCCTGCCTCTGCGTCCCGGCCCTGGTATTCCTTGGAGGTTTCCCTTCCAAATACTAGCCAAGGCTGACCTTGCTTAGCTTCCGAGAGCTGATGGGACCGGGCTAGCCTGGGCTATCCAGGTCAGGCCACCGTTGGGCTTCTCAATCAATTCAATCTGTTTATTAGGGTCAGAGACCCATCAAATAGCAACACATCGTGACAAATTTGTGATACAACCAAAAGTAGCCAAATAACAAAATATACAATCCCAAACAGATACAGCCTAAAACAGGGGTGGCCAAGCTTGCTTAACGTAACAGCCACACAGAATAAACATCAGAAGACTGAGAGCCGCGAGACATGAACAAATATCACACATTTTAATTGGAAAACATGTAAATCTGCTTTTTATAAACCTTAAATTAGACTGCGTGAAAGAGCGGCCTGCGGCTCCTGAGCTGCAGTTTGGCCACCCCTGGCCTAAAACCCGGGTATACAAATTCCAATACCAATTCTAAAATGTTAGACTTAAAACTGGTAAAAGGTTAACTATTTCTGTTTAGCAACTTTTCCCGGGCTTCTCAGTACGGACAGGCACTCTGCTCTCTACAGCAGTGATAGGCATTCAGTGGCCCCGTGACATTCCACCCGTAGCTCTTCAGAGCGCTATTCCCCAGTGTGGCACCTGGCCATAGAGATGTGAAGGCCCGGAAAAAAACTGGAAAAATTCGGGGGGGAAACGGTTTCCCCCCATTTTTTCCCTGAAGCCTTTTTTGTGTTTTTTCCCGAAAAAATTAGCATTTCTTTTGTCTTTTCTAGATTGAAAGTCATTCTGTTACTTTAGGAACATAAAATATGACTATGGACATTTTTACTTGGCATGAAATTATCACAACTAGCATATTAAAAATATAGTGTATCCAAACAATTATTACAAACAGAATACCCACCCACATGCAAAAACAAAACTGAAACCTTTTTCTTTTCTTGTGACAATAGCACCTCCTAAAGGAAGAAATGCACCTTGTTCTTGCATTGGAGAGTTCAATTTGTAACCTAGGATTTGCTTGTCCTCCGTGCACAGAAATTAGATCGATCTGATACCATACATATTTTTAAGAAATGATTTGGAAAATATTTGAACACCTGGTCTTAAAATATTTTATTCATCATGTTAAAATAAAACGTTTCATAATCAATTTTTTTTTCTTTTCTTTTTTCAATTTTTCCAATTTTTCGGAAAAAAACAAAAAGGCTTCAGGAAAAAAAACGGAAAAAACCCATTTTCCCCCAAAACTTTTCCGGCCCTTCACATTTCTACACAGAGCTGAGCAATTCATCACAATCCCTAGTGACCTTCCGCCTCTTACTTTTCTGCAGATTTAGACTTAAGCGCTGCCTTCTTCTTGCCGCTGGTCTTTCTGTTCTGACTTTGCTTTCTTCCTGCGCCTTCTTCACCGGAATCCACAGCATCTCCCCCCGAATCCCCATCCACTTCGGAATCAAACCCAGAGGTAAGGAATTCATCAACGCTCAGCTCAGCCAGTTTTCTAGTTCCAGAAAGGTGCAGGCGAGGGAGAGAAGCAAACGAGACAGATTTAAGGGAGCTGTGGACAGAATAGCTGGAAAGTAAATCAGTTAAAATACGCAAGACAATCCAAAAGAGTCAAAAATTTTATAGTGCAATTCAAGAATTTCAAACAGATTCATACAAATGTAGAGCCCAGGGGCACCTTTACAACCAACAACGTTTTGTTTGAGGTATGAGCTTTTGTGTGCTTGCACACTTTTTCAAATACATCGGAATGGTAGGTAAGGTTCAAACGTATAGACAGGGGCTGAGCAGCAAGTTAGCACGTTCAGCCCCTGTCTATAAGTCTGAACCTCACCTTCCACTCCAATGTATTTGAAAAAGTGTGCATGCACACGAAAGTTTATACCTTAAATAAAACTTTGTTGACACAGAGAGTACTCCATCTTTCTGTGTCATACCTCTGAGGATGCCAGTCACAGCTGCTGGAGAAACATCAGGTCCTACAATACCGAGACCATGGCCATACAGCCCGGAAAATCTACAACAATTAATGAACTCCGGCCGTGAAAGCCTTCGACAACATATTAAAATGCTGCCGGTCTTTTAAAGGTGCCTCTGGACTCTAAATTTGTTCTACTGCTTCGGACCAGCACGTCTGACCACCTGAAACAGCTTCATACGTTATCTTCTATTGACACCACCAAACTAAATAAATCATTTTTAGATATCCTGAATCCAGTTTCTCAGTATCAACCTCCTTGCATGGCTGAATGATTATTCCAACTTTCTTGGTTCAGGATCACTTCCTAACACTTCCAAAGTTCAGTTTTAATAAAAGACACTGCCCATCAGTTAGGATAATCTAGGTAAGTCCCAACTTGGATGCTTTCGCCTCCATGGACGCTGTACCCTCTGGTCCATGACACCTGACCTTTAGAACTCTCAGCCTCTTTAAGCGTAAGTTCATCCCCAAAGTGAGCCCACAAAATTCCCCACAACTTTTCCAAATAACCAGCAGAAATGTATTCTGAGTCACTAGATTTCCCAATTACATTAATGACGACTGGGAGATCACCAAAATGAAGATCAGGGGTGGTGGTGGAGAAACTGATGCTAACTTTACACATGTACACAGTAAATTCAAAAGACATTTAAAGATCCCACATATCCATAAGCCTGAGGCAGCATGCATCTATAACCGCACAAAGCCCCATCACTACCAAAATTTGACTTAAAAGTTGGATTCAGTTATTTATAATTTACTAAAAATGATCAACACTAACAGATCATTAGGAGCTGCGGTGGCTCAAGTGGTTAAGACGCTGAACTGCAGGCTGTGGAAGGTCAGTAGTTCAGCAGTTCAAGACCAGAGTGCACCACATGACGGAGTGAACTCCCGTCTCTAGTTCCAGCTCCTGCCAACCTAGCAGTTCGAAAGCAAGAAATTGCAAGTAGATAAACAGGTACCACTTTGGTGGGAAGGTCACAGCGTTCCGTGCACCTTGGTGTTTAGTCATGCCGGCCACATGACCATGGAAACGTCTTCGGACGGCGCTGGCTCTTCGGCTTGGAGTCGGACTCGACTGGCTTTTGAGCAAGGGAACCTTTACCTTTACCAGATCATTAATACAGTCTTCTTCCAGATGAGCCTGCCGGGGTCTTTAAGAGCTGTATCGGTGGCTCTTCTCTGGGTGCTCCTGACGTCAACGGGTGGTGAGACGAGAGTCACCCTCATTATGGAATACTTCCCTACAATATTTTTGTTTTGGTACGAGATTAAAATCTTTTTATTCTCTAAACTCTCCAGGAGAGCTTGATCACCTAGATCTGGGTCCAGAAACACCTTACAGAACAACAAGATTTTGGGACATATGAGACTCCAAGTTTCCTTTGTCAGCAACTACCGAAAGGCCATTCCCTGAAAGCCCTGACCCTGGATAGCCCAGGCTGGCCTGACCTCATCATATCTCGGATATGGTACATCCTCATTTGGACTACTGTGTACAGTTCTGGTCACCACACCTCAAAAAGGATATTATAGCACTGGAAACGACGGCTGAGGGGTGAGATGATGCGTGGGATAGAGCAGGTTGAGAAAGAAGGACTTTTCTCCATTTCTCACAGTACAAGAACTCGTGGGCACTCCATGAAATTGCTGAGCAGTCGGGTTAGAATGGACTTCTTCACCCAAAGAGTGATTAACACGTGGAATTCACTGCCACTTCTTCACACAAAGAGTGATTAACACGTGGAATTCACTGCCACAGGAGGTGGTGGCGGCTACAAGCATGGACAGCTTCAAGAGGGAACTGGATAAACATATGGAGCAGAAGTCCATCAGTGGCTATTAGCCACAAGGTATAGATAGGGGCTCTTGGTCTGGGGCAAGGGATGCTCTGTCTTCTTGGTGCTTGGGAGGGGGGGGCAACAGTGGGAGGGCTTCTAGTGTCCTGGCCCCACTGATGGACCTCCTGATGGCACCTGGTTTTTTGGCCACTGTGTGACCCAGAGTGTTGGAGTGGATGGGCCGTTGGCCTGATCCAACGTTGGCTTCTCTGATGTTCTCTTATGTTCTTAAGCTAAGCAGGGTCAGCCTGGGCTAGCATTTGGATGGGAGACCTCCAAGGGACACTAGGGGGCGTGATGCAGAGGCAAGCAATGGCAAACTACCTCCGAAACGTCTCTTGCCTTAAAAAAAAAAAGTCTCGCTCACCACCTAGTGGTGCATAACACTAAAAGAGCTAGAACGTCTGCCTGCCAGACAATCTTAGGATCTCCTAGCTATACCACACATGCTGCTATATGGTAATTATAATTAATTATATTATACCCTGAAACTCTCGATAGTCCTAAGGTGGCAGTGGACTCAAATGTAGCTGTTCTACTGCAGACCAGCAGCTACCCTCAGTGTCGCCTCTAAGCTGGGCATGTGAGCGGCCCCGCCTTAACACAGGAAGCCCTGCTCAGCAGCAAACTGGAGCGGCATGGGGTCTTGCACTGCCCATTTCCCACTTTAAGATTACAGCAGTTATATTCTGCTCAGGATGTGAACTGCTCCATTCAATAGGGGCAAAAAAATTAGAGGGAACATCGGTTACCCCCTGAAACTGTCAGGATTGATGTTTCTGTTATATCACTGCATTTTATCTGAGTCTTTTACTGTTCTACCCATTTTTCTTGTTCTAATATACTAGCTGGATGCATTAATATTTTTATTTTATTGTGTACTGTGGGGAGGAGGCTTTTCAAAACCATGCATTCTTATACAAAAGAAACGTGCGCTAAGATAAGGCATCTGCCATTTGGACTGAGACCCTGGCTCAATACAATCATACCACAACACTGAGCTGTTGAACCACTTTATAAACGGGTAACATTGCTAGGAAACCCTGTCATCATAGTTATCAAGAGCAATGCTCCCTCTAAGCCGTGGAGTCTTGTGAGCAAAAGTTCTACTTTGTGAACCACCGGCATTAAAGCTGTGAGCGAGCGATTTGCCTTCTGCATAAATTAGTTTGCTCTGGAGCCATCCCCCCCCTGAGCTAGGACAAAAATGTGTGAGCCGGAGGCTAGAAAACTGTGAGCTAGCTCACACTAACTCAGCTTAGAGGGAACATTGAATTCAAGAGAGCTCTTTTTCTGGGGGAACACGCCAGAACACTTTCAGAACACCTCTTTGACAAAATTATTTTTAAAAATGTTTACAAATTCGTGAGTTTTCACCCTACAGATTGAAAACTTCATTTCCCTCTTGAGAGTTCTGGCACACAGACACACGATTATTAAATGCTCCGAGGTATCTACTGGGGGGAGGGGGGGGCGACCAGTCCTGCTTTAATTTTAAAACACTGACTCTGAACATAGACGTCGAAACTTTCACTTAAAAGGACATTTACAGAGGTTCTTCACTATTATACTCCACATAACATAAAGAAACTCAAAGAAACCCCACCACATTCAGTAGGACTGCTTCCCAAGCCCCATGGACTGGGTTACATAATGCCCTTTTCTGCCCTGGTGGAGGAGTTTAATGCAGAACCCTCCCCCAGATTCCGGGAGCCGATGCTCAGGGGTGCATTCTGCAAGGACTCTAAGCTTGCATTAACGTCGGCAACGGAGGAGGCCCACCCTTTAAGAGCCCGCTTACCTCTTGGCGGAGGCGGCCATGCTTGCTCCCCGCCGTCTTCCAGCTGCAGCAACGTGGTCCGAGGCGCTTCCTCTCCCAGAATGCAACAGTCGCGATAGTAGACCCAGCGAAAGCCGGGCCAGGTTGATTCTTAGGTTCACGGGCAGCGGCTGGGAGGAGAGAATCCAGCTCGACGGGGACCGAAGCGGTAGGGCGCATTTGGACAGAACTGTGCCTTTTTGCTGGGTGGCTGCCGCAGTGGCTCTTGAATTCTCGCCCCCAAACATTTAGGAAAAGGAGAGGGAAACACCGTTGTTGGCACCAGTGCTTTTAGTTTCGAACCGATGTGTTTATTGCACCATTGATTGTGGAGCAGGGGCGCACAAAAAGATTGAGTTCGAAGGGTTCGCATTGAAAGTAGGATTACCCGTTGGGGGGGGGGGGATGGCCTGTCCCTTTAATAGAGGCTTAATGGCATAGTATACCAGGTGATGTTATTTATCTCCCTGTCTTGAAAAGCTTCATCTGCCTTTTTCCTCACATTAAGTCGCCATTAAAGGGAGGGGACAGCTTTTCTCCAGGCCTGTTGACAACCCTAATTGCAAGCCTCTCCGACCTTTCTTTTGGTGGCTGGTTGCAATACAGGGTGAGTCTGGAAAGAGGGTTGGAAAGCAACCAGCAGAAAGAAACGCCCTATAACAATAATACAGGCCAGTCTGCCCTTTGGCTTCCTTTTTTAAAAGTTATGAGCCTCTGATGAATAGAGTTCGAGTTGTGATATCAAAGGCCTGCACTGCTGCTCCCAGGAAGCGATCCGATTTTTAATGAGTTGTAATCAGAGAGGTCATGGATTCAAATGCATCTCTGCTGCAAGCAGGGCCGGCTCACTCACTAGGCGAACTAGGCGATCGCCTAGAGCGGGCCGGCCCTTAGGGGTGCCAAACTGCACCCGGCCCCGTAATCTGGGAGTTTCTTGATTATTTGTGTTTTTCATTCTTCCTAAAATGCATTTATTTTTGAAAATTGGTGGGCGCACAGGGAGGGGGGCGCCAGAAGGGATCCTCGCCTAGGGTGCAAAATAAGCTGGGGCCAGCCCTGGCTGCAAGCACACAAGGTGAAGCAACCGGAGCCAGTTTGGTGTAGTGGTTAAGAGCTAAGGACTCTAATCTGGGAGAACAGGGTTCGATTCCCCACTCTTTCACATACAGCTGCTGGTGTGACCTTGGGTCAGTCACAAGTTCTCTCAGCTGTTTTCTCAGGATCAGTCCTGGAAAGAGCTCTCTGAGCCCCACCTACTTCACAAGATGTCTGTTGTGGGAAGCAGAAGGGAAGGAGATTGTAAACTGCTATGGGAGTCTTTGTGAAGGACGGGGCATAAATCCAACTGTTCTTGTTACACACCCCACCCAAATTGGCATTATCTTGGCCTCCTTTGTGGGATTTATCAAATGACAACCTGGAGGCCTCCACAATATCACAGGAGGAGGGAATGATTTGAAAAATGTGATAAACCCCCCCCCCCCCAAGATCTCCCTCTCCAGGATTCTGTGAACTCCCTGACTCTTGGGATTTGCAAGTTCTCCTCCTGCAGTCATGAAATAATTGACATGTTTGCTAGTTTAGGCAAGCTACTGTCCTAGCTAGTTAAGTTTAGGGACCCAGTGGTAGAGTCTGCTTGTATTTCTCACCTGAGTAAGGTGATAAAAATGCATATTTAGTTAGCATTGGGATCCTCCAATTGGGTAATCAATAGACTGAGGATGGGCTAGGGAGTAAGCACTGGGTTTCAGTTGTATTACTCTTTTTCCTTCTCCTCTAGTCTGTTCTCACATGAGGTTTACAAGCTAGATTCAGGTGCGTAGCCATGTTGGTCTGAAGCCGCAGAACAAAGTTTGAGTCCAGGGGCACCTTTAAGACCAACAAAGTTTAATTCTGGGGATAGGATTTCATGTGCAGGCACACTTCCTGCACATGAAAGCTTATTGTTGTTGTTGTTCAGTCGCACAGTCAACTCCGACTCTTCGCGACACCATGGACCAGATCCCGCCAGGCCCTCCTGTCTTCCGCTGTCCTCTGACGTTTGCTCAATTTCATGTTCGTTGCATCTAGGACACTGTCTAACCATCTCATCCTTTGCCGTCCCCGTCTTCTTTGACCTTCAATCTTACCCAGCATCAGGGTCTTCTCCAGTGAGTGCTCCCTTCTCATTGGGTGGCCAAAGTATTTGAGCTGCAGTTTCATTATCTGGCCTTCCAGGGAACAGTCAGGGTTGATTTCTTTTAGGATTGACTGATTTGATCTCCTTGCAGTCCAAGGGACTCTCAAGAGTCTTCTCCAGCACCATAATTCAAAAGAATCTATTCTTCGGCGCTCGGCCTTCCTTATAGTCCAACTCTCGCAGCCATACATGACTACTGGGAACACCATTGCTTTGACCATGCGGACTTTTGTTGGCAGGGTGATGTCTCTACTTTTTATCATGCTGTTTAGGTTCACCATCGCTTTCCTCCCAAGGAGCAGGCGTCTTTTAATTTCATGACTACTGTCACAGTCTGCAGTGATCTGGGATCCCAGGAACGTGAAGTCTGTCACCACTTCCACGACTTCCCCTACTATTTGCCAAGGAGTGATGGGGCCGGATGCCATGATCTTAGTTTTTTTGATGTTGAGCTTCAAGCCCACTTTTGCGCTCTCCTCTTTTACCCTGAGTAAGAGGCTCTTAAGGTCCTCTTCACTTTCTGCCATTAGAGTGGTATCGTCTGCATATCTGAGGTTGTTGATCTTTCCCCCAGCAATCTTAATTCCCGCTTGTGATTCATCCAGGCCAGCATTATACTGTGAATTGTACTTTATGTGAAGCTTATACTGTGAATTAAACTTTGTTTGTCTTAAAGGTGCCCCTGGACTCAGACTTTGGTCTGAGGTTTAGAAGCCTTTAGAGTCCAGATGAAGATTAGAGCTGTTGGAATATTTATCCTTTATTTAATCTCCCAGTTAGCCTTTCCTCATTAGTAAGTAAAGTTTTATTTTAAAACTAATATACAAGTGTTGTGCTGTGTTTATTGACTCTGCATAATCAAAATACCCAAACAGGTTAATTCCTTCCCCTTTAACTGACTTTCAGTCCTCATCAGAGCCTTTATTCCCTCTGGGTTAACATACTCACATTTTTCTGCGTATTTAGGGAATCCCCAGAGATCCCTCCTTTTCTGTGGGGTGTGTCTTTGTTTCACCCCTACAAGCCCAGACCACAGCTAGTTGTAGTGTGTGTGAATGCTGTAAGCAATTAGGCAAATACTTAGTATTCAGTCCCTCTCAACCTAATCCATCTCACAGTGTTGTCAGTGTAAAACAGGAAGGGCACTCTACATACTGCTCTAAGCCCGGGGTGTCAAACATAAGACCCCGGGGGCCAAAAACTGGCCCATCCAGGGCTCTTACTCGGCTGCAAGCAACTGGTACCTATGGAAATGTAAGGTACACCTACTTTGATGGATCCCTTTGAAAAAACGTAGTCCTGTGTGTGATTAAATAAATGTATAGGAGGTTCTAAGGATCCCCTAGTAAATCAATTGCTTTCGCTGCTTGGAATCAATTCCTTTTGTTTGTATTTTGAGTAATAAATCCTTTATAAAGTTTATACCTGGTGTTATATTTTATGGCATACAGGGTCTGGCCCAACAGAGTGACATTCATGTCAGATCCGGCCCATGTAACAAATGAGTTCGACACCTCTGCTCTAAGCTCTCTGCAAGAAGAGCAGCGTTTGAAAAAGGTCCCTGCCTGCAAGGAGCTTGCATTCTCAAATGTGCAATGGAGGCAAATCTGTTGAGCAAATAATCCAGATGGATAAACCTATCTCCCATCTGCAATATCAGTTTCCCGCCGGCGACACCCCCGGACCCGGTTCGGGAGCTAAAACCACGTGCCTGCTGACCCACCTCCCGGCTTTCTCGGTGGAAGCGCCTTCCTTGCCCTCGTGCGTCCCCCAGCCGGCGTTTCTGACTACGGAGCGGGCGGCGACTTTAAACGCACCCCAGCCCGAGCCAGCCTGTGATTCGCGCTGGAGAGGCTTCGGGGGGAAAGTGCTTGTGTTTTCCACTGTTGCCAGCGGCGCCGAGAGAGCCCAGCCGTGCCCGGGAGTCCCTGATGTGCGAGATGTGCAAAGAGGGAGACGCGTGAGCGTGCAAAAGGGAGGGGAGCGAAGCTTGCCGGGGAGGCTCCTGCAACGGGCGAGCAGTTTTGCACGGACCAACTTTGGAGGGAGGCAGACCCCCCCCCC
>NW_015166420.1:448089-470184 GCF_001447785.1 Gekko japonicus
GATCTTCTGCAGTGGGAGAAGAAAACGGATCCGGGAGCCTCCGTCGTGCCTTCCTGATGCCGGGCGTGTGTTATGTGTTGTGTTGCGGTTGGTAGCGTAGACACGCGCCGGTGTCCCGGCTGGAGGGTTATTTGAGGTGACTGCATTTGCAGACAACTGCAGTCCCTTTAAGTCTTCGGCGGGGGGTGTTTTATTTCATTGCAGATAAATAAATAAATCTGGATTTCTCTTTCTTCTTATGGACTCAGCGGGGGGGGGGGGCCAGATGCAGGGTTTTTTTTGTGTGTGTGTGCGCCCCCCTCCACGCTCCCCAGAGTTCCAGTTGCAGTATCAAAAGCCTGCATTGCTGCTACCAAGAAGCGGTGGTGTTTTTTTTTAATTTAAGGAGGCGCTTGGAGAATTCACAGTTGACTCTGTAGAACAGCGGTCTCCTCTATAGAATACACGTTTGCGTTTCCGCTTAAATGATTCCTGCCCATATACATATATACACTGGGGGGGGTGTTTTGGTTTAGGAAGAAAAGCGTTTATCAGAATCTTGGGCTACCTAAAGCTTTGTTGGGGGGGGGGGATAGGTTTGGCTCCTCCTTAAATTTTTGTTGGTCTGACTTCCACCTGGTCCGTTTACATTTGCGTCAATTTCAGCCCTATAGAAATTGGGGGGTGGGGGA
The DNA here is from genome assembly GCF_001447785.1 of Gekko japonicus. Lineage (NCBI taxonomy): Eukaryota > Metazoa > Chordata > Lepidosauria > Squamata > Gekkonidae > Gekko > Gekko japonicus. The sequence goes on from NW_015166420.1 coordinate 448,761, forward strand.
GATCTGGACACAAAGGAATCAGATTCTAGGGCCGAGCCTAGATCTACAATGAGACTCCCTGCCTAATGGTGGAGACCATATGTGTCAGCTATGGAAATGTTCCCACCCGTAGGGCCCTCCAACAGACAGTGTCAAGAGGGAACTGGAGAGGGAAAATGGCAAAATTAATAAATCATGAATTGGTCTAGTTATGGCCTCCTTCTATGCAGGGACGGCTTGTGGCCTTTAAATATATCCTGTAGAATCAAACCCAGGTTTGCCCTCAGATGTATACTCAACTGAGCCACAGAAGATTTTGCATCCCTGACAAGCGGTCCAGTATGATGCGTGCCTCAGCTGCGTTCAGACATTACTTTTAAAAAAAGCTGTAACGCTTGAGATGTACCCCAGAAAATATAATGCACGAAAGGTCCTCTCCTCTTGGAGGAAGAGATTTGTGCGCTAAATGATTTAATACCCTCATGTCCTTTGTGTTGTTTGTTTTATAAATATATATATTACTCCCGGGTAATTAGAAGCTGGTTGACTCCTTGGCCTTTGAGAACGGTATAAATCAAAAGGAAGGAATAACAATATTCTTTTAGAGCGGCATAAAAGTGTCGTTCCAAACTGTGTGCTGTGAGGTATTAATTAATGCCGCTGAGGGGGGTTGTGACTCACTAATAGAGTTAAAAGGGTATAGGCCACGTGAAAGACCCCTGCCTGAAACCCTGGAGAGCGGCTGCCAGTCAGAGTAGACAATATCTTGATAACGCTAAAGGTCTGAGTCAGTGTAAAGCAGCCGCGTGTGTTCATGTGTAGAGCTCTGGCTTTGCCAGCTAACAGCCTTTGTTGAAGGACTGCCAGTTCTCCTGTACTGGGTATGATTAGATCTTTCAGTTGCTCTTGGGAAAGAGGTGCAGTACAATCACCCCCCTCTCCCAGCAGAACTGGCTGCTTCTTGAGGAGGCTGGCTGTTGTGTCTCTGTAAGTCACTGCTGCGGGCTTGCCTCCTAGCAGTCAAGGTGCACAGCAGAATAGCGAACGTAGGTAGTAGGCCCTACTATGAGTGGGCGATTGTTACACTTAGCAACCCAACGTATTTCCCATTTTAATTTCGGGGATCAGCGGGAAACAGTGCCGCTTTTGCTATCAAGGACTTGGGGAAATGCTGCTCTAATGAGTCTAAATTTCCCAGGCTGGATAATCCCCCTCCCTCCCCCTTTCTGGTGATGCTTCAGAACTCAAGACCCCTGCTAAGGCAACTTTATTTCATTGCAATGCCAACTTTCCCATGTGTGGAAGAAGATCCATTGGTGAGACCCATTCCTTCAAAAGTCGCCCCCTTTCCCCTTTGGCAGTATTGGGGCTCTAGTCTAGGCGAATTCTGTTTGCCTTGGAGTTGGTGCTGTACATCTGGAAACAGCAGTCAGTTTGGTGTAGTAGTTAGGAGTTTGGTGTAGTGGTTAGGAGCCTGCGGACTCTAATCTGGGAGAACCGGGTTTGATTCCACATTCCTCCACTTGCACTTGCTGGATGACCTTGGGCAAGCCGTAGTCTTAGCACAGCTGTCCTTGAAAAAGAGCAGTTTCTGTCAGAGCTCTCTCAGCCCCACCTACCTCCCAGGGTCTGTTGTGGGGAGGGGAAGGGAAAGGAGTTTGTAAGCTGCTCTGGGACTCCTTTGGATAGTGAAGGGCGGGGTATAAATCCAATCTCCTCTTCTCCTGCAAATGCTGAGATAATAATAATATCTTTCGATTTATTGATCGCTCAATAAGTCTGCAGCTTCCAAGCCTGGTCCGTTTGTGTTAAGGAGGGAATTATGTGCCCTCATGTGACCATTGGTGCTTAGAAAGGGAGGCCTCGTTCTATTTTGCTTAGTGCAAGTATGAATCCAGCCTATATATTATCATTAGGTATATAGCAGCAGCTGAGTACACAGGGCTGCATAAAAGTAAGAAGCAAAATATGCACAGGTCCCTGCCTCCGAGGAGGCTACAGTCTGAGTACGGTTTGTTCCAAGCATCAAAGTACAACTCATTTGTCTTGGTTATCCTAGACTGGGACATGGACTCTAACATTGCGAGTCTTTATCAGCCTCTGTCTGGACCTGGGATACTTTTGGGAAGGAGCAGCTGTAGCTATTTCTCTTTCCACTTTCCCTTTCTCTTTGAACATTAGTTTTGGTGGGTTGTAAGAACGTAAGAAGAGCCCTGCTGGCTCCATCTAGTCCAGCATGCAGTCTCACATGGCGGCCAACCAGTTCCTCTGGACGACCAACAGCAGGGCATAGAGGCAGAGGCCTTCATCAGAACACCAGAAGAGCTCTGCTGGATTAAACCAGTGGTCTATCTAGTCCAGCATCCTGTCTCACAGTGTGGCTAGCCAGCTCCTCTCAAGGTCCAGCAACAGGGCAGAGAGGTCTTCATAAGAACATCAGAAGAGACCTGCTGGATCAAACTAGTAGTCCATCTAGTCCAGCAATCCTGTCTCACGCAGAGGCCAACCAGTTCCTCTGGAGGGCCAACAACAGGGCATAGAGGCTGAGGCCTTCATAAGAACACAAGAAGAGCCCTGCTGGATCAGACCATTGAGAGTCCATGTAGGTCCAGCATCCTGTCTCACGCAGAGGCCAACCAGTTCCTTTGGAGGGCCAACAACAGGGCACAGAGGGCTGAGGCCTTCCCCTGATGTTGCCTTTTGGCCCTGGGATTCAGAGGTTTACTGCTTCTGAACGTGGAGGTTTGAGTCTGGAGTGGTTCACTCTGTGGCCCTGACACATTTGGTCCATGTCTATTGTCTTTGCGTTGTGTGGGTCGACTGAGGTAGAGGTTGGGTTTGGAGGCCTTCTGAAATGTCAGGCTGAGCGCTATGGATAGTGCTGGAAGCTACCTGAGTTAGCAACAAGAGGGTGATTAATTTTTTGGCTTGCGTCATGTCCTTTTGAAGCGGCAGGGTCTATTTTTAGGAAGGCTTGGTTGGAGGGCTGTGCAAAAGACATGGAGGATTTGCTGCCAGACTTGAGACTTTTGCCTGAGGCTGCGCGGAGAATGGATCAAGGAATACACAAAGCTTATGCAAATCTCAGGCCAGGTGTCAGTGGCTGGGCGATGCAAAACAGTAATGCAGTGAGGAGTGCCTCTGAGCATATGCAAACTGCATCTCCCTCAACGTTGACCCTCCCACTCACGCTGGGCGTACAGAACAAGATTTCCGGATTGGAGGGTCCTGCTAACTGGCAGGCTGAATCGCCAGTACTTGTCCCTTATGTCAAACATAAGGCCCGGGGGCCAGAACTGGCCCGCCCTGGGCTCTTATGCAGCCCGCAAGCAGCTAAGTGCAAGGGAGGGAACAGGAGTCTGCTCGGGGGGGAGCTGCTCCTGTTGTGGCTTGAGCATGGCAGAACAACCTGGTGTGCAGCAGCAGTCACGCGGTGTGGGAGCATCTGCCCAGTGCTGCACCACTGGCTCTCCAGTCTGCCCGTACGGGTTTTCCTTGGCACCCCCTTCCCAACCCATGGAGCCTTGCAGTGAGGGTACATGAACTCTGAGCTTGCCAGCTGCTGTCCTTTATACAGTTTATATATCCGGTACCTAGCATTACATTTTATGGCGCACAAGTGAAATTTGTGTCAGATCCGGCCCTCACTACAAATGAGTTCGATGCCTCTGCTTTTAGAAATGCTCACCAGTGAGGGTTTTAGGGCATGACCTGGACGTAAGTCCCATTGAGTTCAATATGGGTACAGGACAGCTGCCTTCAAGTAATGTATGTAAAATGTACTTTTCTGAGCCTGGGGACACCTTTAGAATTCTGTCATAATATGGTGGGCGCCGCCCCAAAATGGCTGCCGCAGGAGGCGGGGCCAGGCACAAAATGGCAGCCGCGGCTTACCTTCAGTCACACGGCAAAGATCTTTGTGCTGTGCTGGTAGCTGCTGCCAAAGTAACACTTTTGGGGGTATTTTTTTGTGTGTGTGTGAGTAATTTTGTGTGTGTGTGAGTGTGCACCTGGAAGTTATGGCGACCTCTGGTGACTGACCCCTACTGGGGGCCTGGAGGATATTCAGAGAGGTGGCCGAATAAAGCCTGCCCCCACCTCCCAGTTGCTGGTATTCCAAGGAGGTCTCCCGTCCAAGTGTTTGCCAGAGTCGACCCTGCTTATCTTCCAAGATCTGATGTGATCGGGCTCATCTGGGCTATCCAGGTCAGGGCGCCAAAGTAACATTTAAAAAAATCTTTACAGCCAATCAAATCCCCAGTGGCTCCATCAGAAGCCGTGCTGGGCAAAAGGCCCGCCTGGGGCCATCCTACAAACACTTAGCAGGCACCAGGAAAGGTGGCAGGTGCCATGGCGTCCGTGGGCACCACATTGGGGCCGTCTGCCGTAGACTCTCAGCTATACCCTTCTGTGTCCTTCTAAGTGTATCACAGGTCTGCCCAGCTTGTCAACCACCAACCATATATGGTCCACCCAGCTTGGGGGGGAGTAAACAAAGTCCCAATTTGCCGAGGCAGCTGTGTCCAAACATCACAGCGAATGGGAGCTTAATCAACGTGGGTATGGTTCAGTCAAGATCTGGGTGCGAGAGGAGGAGCCTGGGAGAGTGCGAGAGGGCAGCAGATGAGTTGTCGTTGGGCCCCCATGCTTTGTTTAACTAGAGTTTGTTGTGACATCTGACTGCAGCCTTAGCATATATGTGCTGTGCTGATTCTGTGAACGTAGGCAGCTCATGAGAAGGGAAGGCAGGAAGGGTTGCTTCCGTGCTTAGTTCTCGTGGCCCTTTCTTACATGCCCAGGGAAATGCCGATCGTCACTTTGGGGTCAGGAAGCAATTGTTCTCCAGGCCAGTTTGGCCGGGGATCCTGGAGGTTTTTTTGCCATCTTCTGGGCGTGGAGCAGGGGCCACTGGTGTGTGTGTGGGGGGGGAGGTATTTGTGAATTTCCTGCATTGTGCAGGAGTTAGTGTGAGCTTGCTAATGGTTCCATTCTGGCAACTCACACCCACCTGCCCTTAGTCCTTTGTGCCATCTCCAGCTGTGTTTTTGTTTGCTATTGGTATTAACCTGATTTTAATTAATGGATGAATCACAAGCGGGAATTAAGATTGCTGGGGAAAAGATCAACAACGTCAGATATGCAGACGATACCACTCTAATGGCAGAAAGTGAAGAGGACCTTAAGAGCCTCTTGCTCAGGGTAAAAGAGGAGAGCACAAAAGTGGGCTTGAAGCTCAACATCAAAAAAACTAAGATCATGGCATCCGGCCCCATCACTCCTTGGCAAATAGAAGGGGAAGTAGTGGAAGTAGTGACAGACTTCACATTCCTGGGGTGCCAGATCACCGCAGACTGTGACAGCAGCCATGAAATTAAAAGACTCCTGCTCCTTGGGAGGAAAGCGATGGCGATACTAAACAGCATGATAAAAAATAGAGACATCACCCTGCCAACAAAAGTCCGCATGGTCAAAGCAATGGTATTCCCAGTAGTCATGTATGGCTGCGAGAGTTGGACTATAAGGAAGGCCGAGCACCGAAGAATAGATTCTTTTGAACTATGGTGCTGGAGAAGACTCTTGAGAGTCCCTTGGACTGCAAGAAGATCAAATCAGTCAATCCTAAAGGAAATCAACCCTGACTGTTCCCTGGAAGGCCAGATAATGAAACTGAAGCTCAAATACTTTGGCCACCCAATGAGAAGGGAGCCCTCGCTGGAGAAGACCCTGATGCTGGGAAAGATTGAAGGTCAAAGAAGACGGGGACGGCAAAGGATGAGATGGTTAGACAGTGTCCTAGATGCAACGAACATGAAATTGAGCCACCTTCAGAGGACGGTGGAAGGCCTGGCGTGATCTGGTCCATGGGGTCGCGAAGAGTCGGACTTGACTGTGCGACTGAACAACAACAACAATTAATGTTTTATCACTGCGTTGTGCACCGCTCCGAGCCCAGTTTACCGGGGGAGAGAAGAGCGGCTGGAAAGTCTAATTAAATAAATAAATTCCCTCACCCTACTGCCTACCCCCGTTCACTCTCTTCCAGGTCTTTCCCCAGAAACTGCCTAGCATGTCATGGGCTCTCGTCCCAGATGGAACAGGACAAGATCTGGTTTCACACATTCCGCTCCCTCATCTAGCATCAGCTAAAGCACAGGTTATATTTCCTATCAACCTACCATCAAAGCTATCACACTAACCTACATTTCTCAGGTGAAAACTGGTACACTTGCAGCACTGGGAGAGCTGCAGCTCTCTCCAGCCGCATAGAAGAAGAAGAGATTGGATTTATACCCCGCCCTTCACTACCCAAAGTTGTCTCAGAGCGGCTTACAAACTCCTTTCCCTTCCCCTCCCCACAACAGACACCCTGTGAGGTAGGTGGGGCTGAGAGAGCTCTTGACAGAGACTGCTATTTTTCAAGGATAGCTGTGCCAGAATTATGGCTTGCCCAAGGTCATCCAGCCAGGTGCAAGTGGAGGAGTGGGGAATCAAACCCGGTTCTCCCAGATTAGAGTCCGCGCACTTAACCGCTACACCAAACTGGCGTAGCAAGATCCAACCATGTATTTCTAGCCACACAATCTTGGAACTTGGGGGGCAGAGAGTTATGGATATGCAAAAGGAAGTTATTTCTTCTTAGAATTTAAGTTAACTTACTTCATTCACCACTGAGACAGCAGGTGACACTGGCCACTGTTTTAGATGGCCTTAGGGAATATGTCGATTCATGGAGGAATCTCACACGCCCAGGGGAATGCTGATCACCACTTTGGGGTCAGGAAGCAATTGTTCTCCAGGCCAGTTTGGCCAGGGGTCCTGGAGGGTTTGTGGGGGTTTTGCCCTCTTCTGGGCATGGGGCAGGGGTCACTGAGGGTGTGGGGGGGGAGGTATTTGTGAATTTCCTGAATTGTGCAGGGGGTTGGACTAGATGGCCCTGGAGGAGACTTCCAACTCTATGATTCTAGGATAGGTCCATCCATGATTCTTAGACATGATGGCTAAATGGAACCTCCATGGTCAGAAGCAGTGCACCTCTGCAGACCAGTTGCTCAGGGACAGCAGCATGAAGATGCTTTAGCCTCTGTGCTTGTTTGCAGACTTTACAGAGGCATCTGTTTGACCGTGAGAAGCAAGATGCTGGGACAGTCAGACCTTTGGTCCGATCTAGTACAGCTTTTCTTACGTTCTCGCTAGTAAGGTACCACAAACAGGAGGCATTTCATGAAAAGTCAGAGCCAATCAAAAGCAAAAGGTAGCATTAACAGAAGCATTGTGTCCAGATCACAGGAGGTGGTCGTTCCACTCTATTCTGTTATGGTCAGGCCTCACTTGGAGGACTCTGTCCAGTTTTGGGCACCACATTTTAGGAAGGATGTTGACAAACTCGAGCATGTCCAGAAGAGGGCAACCAGGATGGTGAGAGGGTTGGAATCCAAGTCTTCTGAGGAAAGGCTGAAAGAGTCGGGTATGTTTAGCCTGGGAAAGAAGGCTTAGAGAGGACATGATTGTAGTTTTCAAGTATTTGAAGGGCTGTCATGTAGAAGATGGAGCGGATCTGTTCTCTCTTGCTCCGGATTGCAAGACAAGATCTAATGGGTGGAAATTACAAGGGAGTCATTACCGGCTAAATATTAGGAGAAACTTCCTAACTGTAAGAGTAGTTGAGCAGTGGAACAGACTGTCTCTGGAGGTGGTGGATGCTCCTTCAATGGACGTTTTCAAGCAGAGGCTGGATAACCATCTTTCGGGTATGTTGTAGGGTTATCTTTCGGCTATGCTCCTGCAGAGTGCAGGGGGTTGGATTAGATGACCTGCAAGGTCCCGTCCAACATTGTATGATTCTGTGAAGCTGCTTTATACTGAATCATTTGGCCCATCAAGGCTAGTATTGTCTACTCAGACTGGCAGCAGCTCTCCAGGGTCTCATGCAGAGGTCTTTCATATCACCTACTGCCAGATCCTTCAACTGAAGATGCTGGGGATTGAACCTGGGACCTTCTGCATGCCAAACAGATCCTCTGGCACTGAGCCATGGCCTCTCCTTGCACGCTATAATGCCACAGAGCCATCCGCCAAAGTTGCCATTTTCTCTGGGGAAGCTCATCCCTGTAGTCTGGAGATCAGTTGTAATTAGACTACTGTAACGCTCTCTACATGGGGCAGCCCTTGCCAGAAATTCAGAAGCTGCAGTTAGTGCAGAATGCTGCAGCCAGGCTTCTGATGGGCTTTCCCAGGTGGGAGCACATCCAGCCTGTGCTGCAGACACTGCACTGGCTGCCAATAGCATACCAAATTCAGTTCAAGGAGCTGGTTCTTACCTTTAAAGCCCATATGGCCAGGGTCCGACATACCTGAGGGGACCGCCTTTCCCCATACCCCAGAGAGCACTATGGTCGGGGTCTCAAAATCGACTAACCCTCCTGGGTCCCAAGGAGGCCAGGCTTGCTACTACCAGGGCCAGGGCCTTTTCAATGGCGGCTCCATACTTGTGGAATGAGCTCCCGGAAGAGATCAGGGCCCTGCTGGATCTTGTACAGTTCCGCAGGGCCTGCAAGACGGAGCTCTTCCACCAGGCTTTCAACTAAGGAGCCACCACCACTATTACCACCATCAGTCTCAATTATAGAGCCCCGGCCCTTGGCTTTGACATCTAGCCTGTGCCGCCGCTCGTATTAGGAAGAGCATTGAGCAGAATAGTTGTTAGATCTGTGTGTGCACTCTTACAGTACGTCATCTTAAGCAACTAATCAAACATCACCAGCACTTTATGAATTATTTATTAATACAATCAAACTGTCTTTATATGATTTTATGTGGATTCTGTTATTTATGTATTCATTAACTAGTGTAAGCTGCCCTGAGCCTGCTTTTGCGAGGAGGGCAGGGTGCAAATTAAATAAACAAAATAATAAATTAATTAATTAATCGCAAGAGTTCTCCATGCCCCCACCTGGAGGACGGCATCCGCTCACGGTCCACACTGCCCCAGTAATAACCATACCCTGTGCATCCGCTGCCACACCCATTGCAAACGTTAAGGAGCCGGCTGTGCGTTATGCCTCTAGCAGGGTTTTTCCTTCTTCACCGGCTCTTCCTTCTCTCCCGCAACCAGTGCAGTGGGGGCGGCTCTCGAGAACCAGACCTGTACAGTCATCTCTCCACGTCTTCCCAGACAAGGATGGAGTTCCCATCGCAGGAAGTCCTCCAGTGCCTCTTTTTGGCTTTTTTTTCCTTTTCAGTCTGCCAGGAAGTCTGGATTCTCCCTGCCTCCTCCGCCGCCTTGCACACATCTGTCAGTCGGGAGAGAGAAGGGGGCACGTCGGGTTCTGACTCTATCGTGGGCTGCCGCCGCCACCTCCCTCCATTGACGCCCCTCTGTTTACAGGCATAAATTAATCGGATTCCTCTTCCCAGCTGAGGAGTCGCTATTTTTAGATGTGCACGCATAGACACCCATGCTGTTTTTAGTCAGCGGGCGTGTAGGTGTTTGCGAGGAGTATACAGGCCCCGGGGAGCGTGTGTGCGACTTGCTGTCGGGATGCGGGGGTGGACAGATCCGGAGCGGGCCCGCTTAATGGTTTTCAGCGACTCCTCATTATGTGCACTAGCGCAATGCTCGTGGTTCTGACTGGCGGGTGTTTGGGTGGAAGGAGATTTGTATATTGAAAGGACTTCTGGGGGTGGGGTCGCTGGGGAGTGGGGCTCTCACACCACACAGGATCCCTGCAGGTGAGGACTAGTGTTCCGTCTAAGCTGAGTGAGTGCGAGCTAGCTCACAGTTTTTGAGCCTCCGGCTCACACATTTTTGTCTCGGCTCAGGAAGGAGGGCTCCAGAGCATACTGATTTATATTTAGGATTTTTGGCTCCAATGTGCATCACCTTGCACTTGGCCACATTGAACCCCATTTGCCATGTTGACGCCCACTCGCCCATCCTTGACAGATCCCTTTGGAGTGCCTCACAATCCTCACTGGTTTTCACCACCCTGAACAACTTCGTATCATCCACAAATTTAGCCACTTCACTGCTTACTCCCATGTGGTGCTGCTCGTTAGGGTGTGGGGTGCAGGGCTCACGATGCAAAGACGACAGGACACAAACGGCTGCAGGAACTGATCTGAATGAAGGAAGGAAGGAACGAACCTCCTCCTCTCACACACCAGCTTTATTTATACACCTTTCTCCCTCCCTCTCCCTCCATAAGGGAGTTACAAGCATTAGAGCATCCTTTTTGAGTGTGTGTGTGTGTGTGTGTTTTGACTGCGTAGTAGGCAGTCACCAGACTTCTCTTAGCACACAAACACTTCTGGGTTCCCATTCTCCAGGCAGGAGATTCCTGCACTGCCCTACACTCCCAACTCCAAATCATTAATTTATGCAGCGGCCAAATTGCTCGCTCACAACTTTAATGCCCGTAGCTCAACACAGTAGAATTTTTGCTCACGAGACTCCACAGCTTCGAGGGAGCATTGGTGAGGACGATGCTGGTCAGTACCCGGGGTGGAGGCGCAGGGTTTTGCCCTGGCTGTGCAACCGTGTTTACTTATTCAGCCCTCGACTTTGTATGAAGCTGCCTTGTATCAAGTCAGGCCATGGGTCCGTCTAGCCAGGTATGGTCCAATCAGACTGGCCTGCAGCTCTGCAGGACACCACCAGACAGAGAGAAGGTCTTTCCCAGCATTGGCTACCTGGAGTCCTTAACCAGAGAGAGTTTCAGCGGGCAGCCATGTCGGTCTGCAGTGAAAGAGCTGGGCTCGAGTCCAGCCTTGCCTTACAGACCAACACGATTTCCAGGGGATGAGCTTTTGAAAGTCAGAGTTCCCTTTGTCAGGTGCCCGAGGTGGCACAGACTGAAACCGGGGCCTTCTGCATGTAAAACAGGTGCTCCGAATTAAAACTACATTGCCGAACGTATGGCATCGTGTGTGGAGCAGCCAGGAGATCCCAGCTTATTTTTAGGCGGAGAGTGCTGGGCCGTGCCCAAGGTCGCCCAGCTGGCTTCAAGTGGGGAATCACACCCAGTTCCCCAGATTAGAGTCCACCGGTCTTAACCACTGCTCTCTACCCCTGAGCCACAGCCCTTCCTGAAGCCGGGGGTAGGTCCAGCCATTTGCTTCGATGGGGAAGAAATGGGAGAACTGAGCGGCTGCGTGGCTCACAAAAGCTGATCGAATGTTGTCAGTCTGTAAAGTGATACCGGACTTCTGGTTTATTTGGGAGGAAATGGAAGTCGCTGAGGGATGTTATTGAGGTGAGGGGCTGAATAATCTTTTTTTTTTTGGCCTTCATACGTGATAATCACAAACTGGCACTGAGATTTGTTTTGCTCGGCCATCGAGAGGACCAGAAATCTGTTTCAAGGTACTCTGAAAACCACAAAAGTTATTGGAGGTGACAGTCTTTTCCGTGGGTCCCCAACGTGGTGTTTGTTGACACCATGACGCATGCCACCACTTTTCCTGGCCACCCACCAAGTGTTTTTAAAAAGGGTCCAAGCAAAGCCCAGCAGAGCTTCTTATTGGCTGTTCAGATTTAAAGGCATCCTGTTACACAGGGCTTCTGCCTTAAGTGTTGGAAGAGTTACTCTTTTTTGTTTTGTTTTGTATTTTTCATATGTGAGTGTGTGCACCTGGAAGTCACGGTGACCTCTGGTGACTGACGCCTACTGGGGGGCTGAAGGCTGAATAAGGTGGCTGGATAAAGCCTGCCCCCTCCTCCCCATTGCTGGTATTCCTTGGAGGTCTCCCATCAAGTCCTTGCCAGAGTCGACCTTGCTTAGCTTTTGAGATCAGGCTTGCCTGGGCTATCCAGGTCAGGGCGGAAGAGTCACTTATGATAGTGATGCATAACCTCGCTCTGTGACATTTTGTGGCTGGCTCCACCTCCTCTCAGCAGCCATTTTGTCGACACCCTGTGTCAGAATTACAAATGTGCCCACAGGCTCAAAGCAGTCCAGTAGCTCCAAGTGGGGCTTTTGGGGTCTCCGCCCCCTTTCTTAAAGGCATAGGCCCAAAAGAATATCACCTGTAAATGCTTTTTTCAATCATTTTAAAAACCTTTTTTATAGGTGGGGGCTCCTTTAAGCAGAGTGGGGTGCTGTAGTTGACCGATTCCCGCATTGAGCAAGGGGGTTGGAGTGGATGACCTCTAGGATCCCTTCTCTGTGTCAAGAAACTGGTCTCCTTTAAGAGAGTTTTCCTGCCTAAGTGTTAGCTCTCTTCACTATAGAAGTCATCACCCCCACCTGCCAGCTTGTCATCCGAAGTGTTGCTTAGGATGGCAGAAGTGATTAACTTGCAGCAGCTGAGAACTGTCATCTGAAGTAGTTGACAGCTTGCAATTTGGAGATCTGTCCTGGTAACAGCTTTCTATTGGCTAAATGGCTTTTCTTTCTGCACTGAGAACTTCAGCCCCACCAGAAAAAAAATTGGCCCCACAAGCCACAAAATCCTGGCTACTGGCCTGGCTCAGAGGTTGGAGACCCCTGGTCTTTTTCCTGAGCGTGCTGTGCTGTTTCCTAGACTGAAGACCAATGCTTCCTCTAAGCTTGTGGAGTCCTGTGGGCAAGGATTCAACTTTGTGAGCTCCTGTCATTAAAGTTGTGAGCGAGCATTTTGGCTACTGCATAAATCAGTTTGCTCTGGAGCCCTCCTTCCTGAGCGGAGACAAAAGTGTGTGAGCTGGAGGCTAAAAAACCGTGAGCTAGCTCTCACACCCACTCAGCTGAAGAAGAAGAGAAGAGATTGGATTTATACCCCGCCCTTCACTCGGCGTCTCAGAGCGGCTTACAAACACCTTTCCCTTCCCCTCCCCACAACAAGACACCCTGTGAGGTGGGTGGGGCTGAGAGAGCTCTGACACAAACTGCTCTTTTTCAAGGACAGCTGTGCCAGAGCTTGTGACTGACCCAAGGTCACACCAGCAGCTGCACGTGGAGGAGTGGGGAATCAAACCCGGTTCTCCCAGATTAGGGTCCGCGCACGTAACCACGACACCAAACTGGCTCTGAGAGGGAACACCGCTGAAGACCATGTTTTACTATTCAGGCTAGTGATATTTGAATGTGCTGTGCTGGTGCTTTTCTCCTTCCCTGCTGCAGGGAGGCAGAGCGAGCGCTGCCGAGAGCCAGGGACCCGCCTGCAGTCATGGAGAGCAGCATGCAGCTCCTCAACCGGGACGGCCACAGCATCTCCCACAACTCCAAGCGGCACTACCACGACGCCTTCGTCTGCATGAACCGCATGCGCCAGCGGGGCTTGCTGTGTGACATCGTCCTGCACGTGGCCACGAAGGAGATCAAGGCTCACAAAGTCGTGCTGGCGTCCTGCAGCCCCTACTTCCACGCCATGTTCACAAGCAAGTAGCTTTTTCTCCGCACCGCCTTTCCGATTTAGCCGGCCGTGCTTAAAAAGCCCAAAGCCAAACCCCACTCCCTGGTCGCCCACGTACTGTCCCGAGAACTGAATTTTGCAAGCGGTGTATAAATAATGCAGATCGAGCATACTTAACGGACACGATTTCCCTTGGGGTTTTTTTGCAGAATTTGTTTTGAATTATTTAATTGGTTTTGCATAATTTATTCCAGTTCAATGAGGAAGGTCAAGGAGCTGTGTGGGGTGCTGGTATTCTGTGCCCTGGTCACCGGATATTTTATCCAGCCTGTGAGATTTCAGCCAATGTCCTCACACTTCCAGGCACATCTTTACAGTTACCTTCAGCGCAGTTCTAAGGAGAGTTGCCCCTTTCAATTTATTTATTTTGATTTATATCTCGCCCTCCCCGCAAGCTGGCTCAGGGCAGTCACAGCAATAATATTACAAAACCATTCAAACAGTCATAATAATAAATAATCAAAACAATTTAAAAGCAGGTAGCACAACAAATTAGGAAAGAACAGCAATCTCAAATGGCTGGAGGCTACTAGGCCATAAACCAAAGGACAGTGGAGATCTTATGCATTGACTTCAGCAGGCTTAGAAGGGTCTAAATCTGTTTAGGATTGTAGCCTTGATCTTTATTCTTTTTTATAAAAGCTGGTATTTGTAGATGGCAGGTGTTTTGCCATGTACCATGTTTTGTGCCTGCAATGAACTGTGGTATACAATCAACACCATTGCTAGTTACTCTGAGAGCTGGTCTCTGTGTTCATCAACACACACGACCATTTTTCCCCCCAAACTCTATAGGGTGCCTTCATAAAAGTATCGACTGCCTAAAACTGCCTTATATCAAGCCCCAGGCCATTGTTCCAATTGTTCCACAATAGCTCTCCAGAGTCCTGGGCCTAGAAAAGTTTTTCCGGCACCTGTCATCCTTTAACTGGAGATGCCAGGAGTTGAACCCGGGACCTTGTGCATGCAAAAAAAAAAAAAGTGTTGTACTGCTGATCTGTGGCCCTTCCTTGTGAGGGACACATCAGAGGGTAGATCGGGGATGTGCAAGCTCTTCCACAGGACAAAAAGGAACAATGAGCTTGGTTGGGGCGCACGACCGCTCTCGGTTCTGGTGAAAACGTTACGCAAACCTCGTGGAATTCCATGTGTGAACTTGTCTCTGCAGATGAAATGAGCGAAAGCCGGCAGACCCATGTGACACTGCACGACATCGACCCGCAGGCGCTGGAGCAGTTAGTCCAGTATGCCTACACTGCTGAGATTGTGGTGGGAGAAGGGAACGTGCAGGTAAGGACGCATCCTGCTGCAAATCTCATCGTATTTATGGTTTTAGTAAATTTGTATGCCCCTACTTCAGAAGCCTTCTTGAGGCGGCTTATAGAAGAAGAAGAAGAAGAAGAAGAGATTGGATTTGCACCCCGCCCTTCACTGGGAGTCTCAGAGCAGCTTACAGTCTCCTTCCCTTTCCCTTCCCCACAACAGACACCCTGTGAGGTAGGCGGGGCTGAGAGAGCTCTTTTGAGGACTGCTCTTGAGAGAATAGCTCTGAGAGAACTTGTAACTGACCCAAGGTCACACCAGCAGCTGCATGTGGAGGAGTAGGAAATCAAATGTGGTTCTCCCGGATTAGAGTCCACCGCTCTTAACCACGACACCAAACTGGCTCTCTAGCATATAAAGCAAGGTGAAATCATAAAAACATATGCTCATTAAAGTGAGCAAACTCTTGAGAGCCCCTCCAGAGCATAAAACCCTTGTTGGAACATAAAACATTTATAAGCTTAAATGATCCTCACAACAGCTTTCAGGCTTGGCACATATTGTAAAAGCAGTTGAAAGGAATCAAACCCCCTTAGGTAAAAACTGAGCCCTGACCTGGATAGCCCAGGCTAGCCCGATCTTATCAGATATCGGAAGCAAAGCAGGGTCAGCCCTGCCAAGTATGGATGAGAGACCTCCATGGATACCAGGGTCATGGAGGCAGGCAGTGGCAAACCATCTCTGAACATCTGTTTGCTTTGAAAACCCCACGGGTTTGCCATAAGTCAGCTGTGACCTGATGACTAAATAAATAAAGGTGAAAGCCTGGGTAAAAAGAAATGTTTTGGCCTGCCACCTGAAAGAGTGAGTACATCCTGGGCAGAGAAGGGAGGGCATTCCGCAGTTGAGGTGCCACGGCTGAAGAAGCCCTGTCTCTGATCGCCACCTGCCTCTGTTAACCGCCTGCCCTGTCCACAGCAATTTTGTGAATCGGTGTGATATTAGGGTTGCCAAATGTAAATTCCTCCGGAGCGGGGGACTCCTGTCCAGGGTCTGGAGCGCGCGCCGCACGCACGTCCCCCGGAAGTGACGTGACGCCGCCGGGCATGCTGGGGGCGGGGCCACGACCATCCGAGGGAAAACCATAGAGTTTTCCCTCGGATGACCATGGCCCCGCCCCCAGCGTGCCCGCGTCACTTCCGGGTGACGCGCACGTTGGGGTGGGGTTCCCCCTAGGGTCCGATCAGCCGGCGGCGGGAAACGGGCCTCTGGGCCGGGCGTTTCCCCACCCCCCGGGGGGACTTGGCAAGCCTAGTGTGATAAGGGTACAGAGTAACGGCAGAAGGTTTCTTTGTTCAGCATCTATTCCTCTGGCCCAAAGTGTCTGAGAAGGTTACTCAAATATTTTTTAAATTTTTACTTTAGAAATGGCGGAAGGGCAATACAAAACAGATTGTCTTCCTCTTTCTGGGAAGGAGAAGGCAACAAGACTGATGTAGCAATTAGAGTTTTAGACTACAGCAGCGTTGGGGGAGACCCAGCTAAGAAGTTCACAGGGGGACTTTCGGCCAGGTACCACATCTCAGCTTAACCCTCCTTGCAGGATAAGGATAAAACTAACCCGAGAAGAGTAAGAATAAGCTTCCCCTAGCCTGGATAGCCCAGGCTAGCCTGATCTCATCATATCCCAGAAGCAAAGCGGGGTCAGCCCTAGCTAGAATGGATGGGAAACCTCCAAGAAATACCAGGGTAGTGATGCAGAGGCGGGCAATGGCAAACCACCTCTGAATGTCTCTTGCCTCGAAAACCCTACGGGGTCACCATAAGTGAGCCATGACTTGACCACACTTTCCACCGAGAATAACATGGGGGAAATCCAGGTATGCCACCCATGTGCGCTAGAACCAGGGCTATTTTTGGGCAGGAACGCACAGGAACGGAGTTCCGGCTGGCTCCTGAGTTGGCCACACCCAGCAGGAACTCATTAGCATAATAGGCCACACCTAACAGCAGAAACCCATTAGGATTGGCTACATTAGGGGTGTGTGGCCTAACATGCAAAGGAGTTCCTGCTACAAAAAAGCCCTGGGTTTTGACAACAAACAAGGTAAACAGAATAAGAAGCAAAAGGTTGGTGTGGCTGGATGACCACACTTCTGGTAACATGGGGGTGTGGCCTAATATGCTAATGAGTGGTGCCGTCAGGGGTGTGGCCTAATATGCTAATGTGTTTCTGCTATTGGGTGTGGCCTGTTATGCTAATGAGTTCCTGCTGGGCTTTTTCTACCAAAAAAGCCCTGGCTAGAACACCTTTTCCCTTTAGCTCCGCAGCCCCCAGGTAACTAACCATCACTGCAGAATTTTGTCTCAAGGTTCATTGTGGTGGAATCCTCCGCAGCTGTGAGATTTAGTTGAGAGTTCAAAAGGTTTAGCAACGGCTCACTTAACTATCTGCTACAAACTGGCTTCAGACCGAAGTACCTTATTAGGACGCGTCTGACGGAAACATGGAAATTGCTTCAAGTTATTATATAACTGAGGTTGGTTTTGAATGACGCTGATTAAAATGGTTCCAGTAAGAGGGTAATCAGAGCTCACTTATTAGCGAACGGCTTTGCTTGCACTGCAGAATTGTGTTCTGAGTGTGTTGAATTAGAATCCACTCCCCCGGGGGCGTCCATTTTTGGGGTGGAAGGGCAGCAGATAAATGCTCCTAATAAATGTGCATTCATATGTTTGCAAGACAAAGCTTTAAATAAAAGAGTGTAGATTTGTTAATCTGTGTAACCGGCAGAAGAGCAAGATTTGAGTCTCAAGGCACCTTAAAGACCAATAAGGTTTCCATGGTATGAGCTTTTGAGAGGCAAAGCTCCCTTCATCAGATCTGGATTCAAATCTCGATCTTTTACTGCACACCAACACAGCTGCTCACTGCTCACTGCTCACTATAACCAGTTTGCTGGAGTGCCCAATTTAGAGTTTGAGAATTTTGGTTTTTGTTTTTTGGTGGTGGGGAGTTGGTAGTTTTGCAGTTTTTTGTGTGTGTGCCTGGAAGTCATGGAGACCTCTGGTGACTCCTGCTGGGGCATGGCGGGCGTTCAGAGAAGTGGCTTGACCTCCTGCCTCTGCCTCCCAGCCCTGATATTCCTTGGAGGTCTCCCATCCAAATACTTGCCAGGGTCAGCCCTTCTTAGCTTCCGAGATCTCACGAGATCGAGAGTTTGAGAACTTTGTTGATTCACAAGATCAGTTTTAATTTTGCTTGAATTAGGGTTATATTTTTAATGTTATTTTTATCTGCATCAGGTTTGGTATTTAGGGTCAGTCCAAACATTACACTGGACGTCCTGTTGTGGAAGTTGACCCTAGAAGGCAGCTGGGCAAGGTGGTGGGCCCATGAGTCGGCCCATGGCACAGCAGAAGTAGAGCTTAAAACTCTCCGACCCTCAGCGTTGTTTCCCTCTGTTGTCCCTGTCTTTCCCCCCAATATTAATATTTTCCAATATTAAAACCAGCGCAGGGCAGTTATTTCAGACTGGAGAAACAGTGCATGGGTGGAGTAAGAATTACATTTCTCTCTCTCTAGAACTTGTGTATCGTATGTACAGACAGGCTACACTTGCTTATTCTTGTTGAAAAGAGCATATGCTCTTTTGATACTGTTCTAGGTTATAAGTGAAGCACCTCTGAGCACGTACAGGATGCCAGCACTTCTGAGTTGCACCTGCAGATGCAAAGCTCTCCCCTCCCCCCTGGAATTGGTGGGCCTAAATAGAGATGTAAAATTTCCAGGAATTTTGAAGCTCGGAAAAAAACCCGGTTTCTTTTTTAAAAAAACCAGAAATTTTCAGAAAAATGGGGGGGGGGAATGCTACATTAGCACTTCCTTTTTCTTTTCCAGATTGAAAGTCATTCTGTTACTTTACGAACATAAAATATGACTATGGACATTTTTACTTGGCATGAAATTATCACAACTAGCATATTAAAAATATAGTGTATCCAAACAATTATTACAAACAGAATACCCACCCACATGCAAAAACAAAACTGAAACCTTTTTCTTTTCTTGTGACAATAGCACCTCCTAAAGGAAGAAATGCATCTTGTTCTTGCATTGGAGAGTTCAGTTTGTAACCTAGGACTTGCTTGTCCTCAGTGCACAGAAATTAGATCAATCTGATACCATACATATTTCTTAGAAATGATTTGGAAAATATTTGAACACCTGGTCTTAAAATATTTTATTAATCATGTTAAAATAAAATTTTACATAATCAATTTTTTTTCTTTTTTCAATTTTTCAAATCTTTCTGAAAAAAACAAAAAAGGCTTCAGGAAAAAACGGGGGGGGGGGATGGTTTCCCCCCCGAATTTTTCCAGGTTTTTTCCCGGGCCTTCACATCTCTAGGCCTAAAGAAAGGGGGTGGGACTTGTGTCATACCATGTGAGATCTCTTTTTTCAGCTGACATCACTGATAATCTTTTTTTTAAAAAAAAAAATACAGCCACGCCCTGACCTGGATAGCCCAGGCAAGCCGGATCTCGTCGGATCTCGGAAGCTGAGCAGGGCCAATCCTGGCAAGTACTTGGAAGGGAGACCTCCAAGGTATACCAGGGCTGGTACGCAGAGGCAAGCAATCAAGCTACCTCTCTGAAAAAGATGTCCTAGCCCCAGTAGGGGTCGCCAGAAGTCATCATGACTTCCAGGCTCGCAAGCACACACACACACACAGAGAATGGAACAAAGGAACCAACAAAAGGCAACAGTGCATGCTTCCTGAGCCGCAAATGCTGCCCGCATATTTTCTCGCTTGTTTCCAAAGGGAGCTTGCCCCCTCGCAGCCCTTCCCACCTCCCTCTCTGCAAGCCCTTCCCGTCTTCGTAAGGTTCCAGGAAGACGCCAGCTGGGCCCCTGGACTCTAGCTCAGCGCACGGCTGATATAAATGAGGGTGTGCTCTGCCTCTGCCTAAAATAGCAGTTTTCCAATTAGATTTGTCCTGAGGTTCTGGCTTCATTAAAAAAGAAAGAAAGAAGATGCAGAGCTCTGTTAAAAGCAAGGAGCAGAAGTGTTTTGAAGCGATGGGACTGGGTGGGGGAGGGCCGCACGTCATGATCAATGTTCCCTCTAAGCTGCGGAGTCTGGTGAGCAAAAATTCTACTTTGTGAGCTACTGGCATTAAAGTTGTGAGCGAGCGATTTGGCTACTGCATAAATTAATTTGCTCTGGAGCCATCCTTCCTGAGCTGAGACAAAAATGTGTGAGCCGGAGGCTAAGAAACTGTGAGCTAGCTCACACTAACTCAGCTTAGAGGGAACACTGGTCATGATACCATTGGTCCGGGGGGGGGGCGGCTACTACACGCCTCTGTCACGATAATGTGGTGATAAGCTCTGAGTTGGTGAGATCTTAGAAACAGAAGGCAACCGTCCGAACTGTCTTGTGCTAACTATTTACATTTATTTACATAATTCACACTGAGCTTCGCCAGACACCACGTTTGGAAGCAGAGAGAAACAGTGCAGTCTATTCACAGTTATATACATATCAGCAAAGAACAAGCGCCAATCAGCATTCAGTCCTGAGTCATTATGCACAGGCATAATTGCACTGGTCAGAACTGGTATGAACTAGCTAATGTGGCTGTCACTAACTGTCAGATCACCAGCCTGATGACTTATCAAGCAACATTTATATGCTGACGGCCTCCACATTTGATTAGGTAAGAAAATTGAGTGAGGGGAGGAGTCCGCAGAGGAGAATTGGCAGGAGCTGATACTCAGCTGTCCCTCCCTCCTATTGGACTTATTTCCAAGTGGTGGTGGATCTTGGAGAGGGGAAGGATCTAGAATCATAGACTTGGAAGGGATCTCCAGGGTCATCTAGTCCAACCCCCTGCACAATGCAGGAAATTCACAAATACCTCCCTCTCACACACCTCCAGTGACCCTTGTTCCATGCCCAGTGAGTTCCAGGCCCTTTGGGACTTGGCTGAGTTCCGCAAGGCCTGTAAGACCGAGATGTTCCACTGGATGTATGGTTGAGGACAGTGATGGTTAGAGAGATCAGTGGCCTCCTGGGGTTTCTCCCCCCCCCCTTTTATTTTCTGCTCTCTCCTCCTTTTGACCTTCATGAGTGTAATATGGATTTTGTCAGCCACCTCAGTTGTTTATGGGATAGACCTATGACGCCATCTTACTTTAATTGGACTTAGTTCTTATGGCCCTTTCTTACACGCCCAGGGAAATGCTGGTCGCCACTGTGGAGTCAGGAAGCAATTTTTCTCCAGTCCAGTTTGGCTGGAGATCCTGGATGCTTTTTGTCATCATCTTGGGGTGGAACAGTGGTCGCTGGGTGTGTGTGTGGGGGAGGCATTTGTGAATTTCTTGCATTGTGCAGGGAGTTGGACTAGATGACCCCGGAGGTCCCGTCCAACTCTATGATTCTATGGCTCTATGACTGTATGTATTTTTTAATTAGGCATCTATATATCTAATTCTGAAGATGCCCCCTGGTGTGCGTATACCTAAATCCGCGCATCGGGGGCACCTGGGGGGAGGGAGATTTTTTGTGCACACTTGGGACGGTCCCCAGGTGTGCACAAAAATCTTAAAACCTGAAAAAAATATTGGGGGGATAGTTAAATCCCCCCAAAAGTGACAGAGCATCCCCTGTGCATGCGCAGGGAACGCTCTGCAACTGGCTTCGCCGCCGCCTCGGAGCCGGCCGGGGGCAGCGAGGCCTGGGCGGCTGCAAGCCGCCGGGACTCGCTTGGAGGGGGGGAAGAG